>NC_081360.1:104909809-105007309 GCF_030684315.1 Stegostoma tigrinum
GCTCATCCCCACCTTCTCAAGGGGGCAACTAGGGACGGGCAATAAATGCTGGGCCCAGCCAGAGACACATATGTCCCATGAGTGAATTAAAAACATACATATATACAGAGATACACAAACAGACAGACACACAGATGCAGAAAAACATAAACAAACAGGCACACACCCACATACTGAGATATAGACAGGCACACACACTCAGCTACAGACAGAGTCACAAACATGCATGTACACAGTCACACGCCATCGATAAATGTTGCCCCCCCCGACTCCCTGCCTATTCAGCCTCTCCCTATAGGTCAAACCCTTCCACCCTGACAACATTCTTTGAAATCTTTCCTATAGCAGGGAGACCAGAATTGAACGCAGTCCAACTGGAGTCCAGTTGTGTTTCTGGTCCTAGGATCCTCTGGGAAGCCAGGGAAGGAGATTGCCGAGCCTTTGGCATTGATCTTTAACTCGTCATTGTCTACAGGAATAGTGCCAGACGACTGGAGGATAGCAAATGTGGTTCCCCTGTTCAAGAAGGGGAGTAGCGACAACCCTGGTAATTATAGACCAGTGAGCCTTACCTCAGTTGTTGGTAAAGTGTTGGAAAAGGTTATAAGGGATAGGATTTATAATCATCTAGAAAAGAATAAATTGATTAGGGATAGTCAGCACAGTTTTATGAAGGGTAGGTCGTGCCTCACAAACCTTATTGAGTTCTTTGAGAAGGTGACCAAACAGGTAGATGAGAGTAAACCGGTGGATGTGGTGTATATGGATTTCAGCAAGGCGTTCGATAAGGTTCCCCACAGTAGGCTATTGTACAAAATGTGGAGGAATGGAATTGTGGGAGATATAGCAGTTTGGATCGGAAATTGGCTTGTTGAAAGAAGACAGAGGGTGGTAGTTGATGGGAAATGTTCATCCTGGAGACCAGTTACTAGTGGTGTACCACAAGGGTCGGTGTTAGGTCCACTGCTGTTTGTCATTTTTATAAATGACCTGGATGAGGGCATAGAAGGATGGGTTAGTAAATTTGCAGTCGACACTAAAGGTCGGTGGAGTTGTGGATAATGACGAAGGATGTTGTAGGTTACAGAGAGACATAGATAAGCTGCAGAGCTGGGCTGAGAGGTGGCAAATGGAGTTTAATGCAGACAAGTGTGAGGTGATGCACTTTGGTAAGAGTAACCGGAAGGCAAAGTACAGGGCTAATGGTAAGATTCTTAGTAGTGTAGATGAGCAGAGAGATCTCGGTGTCCATGTACACAAATCCTTGAAAGTTGCCACCCAGGTTGACAGGGCTGTTAAGAAGGCATACAGTGTTTTAGCTTTTATTAATAGAGGGATCGAGTTCCGGAACCATGAGGTTATGGTGAAGCTGTACAAAACTCTGGTTCGGCCGCACTTGGAGTATTGTGTACAGTTCTGGTCACCGCATTATAAGAAGGATGTGGAAGCTTTGAAAAGGGTGCAGAGGAGATTTACTAGGATGTTGCCTGGTATGGAGGGAAGGTCTTATGAGGGAAGGCTGAGGGACTTGAGGCTGTTTTCATTAGCGAGAAGAAGGTTGAGAGGTGACTTAATTGAAACATATAAAATAATCAGAGGGTTAGATAGGGTGGATAGACAGAGCCTTTTTCCTAGGATGGTGTCGGCGAGCACAAGGGGGCATAGCCTTAAATTGAGGGGTGAAAGATATAGGACAGATGTCAGAGGTAGTTTCTTTACTCAGAGAGTAGTAAGGGAATGGAACGCTTTGCCTGCAACGGTAGTAGATTTCCCAACTTTAGGTACATATAAGTCGTCATTGGATAAGCATATGGACGTACATGGAATAGTGTAGGTTAGATGGGCCTGAGATCGGTATGACAGGTCGGCATAACCTTGAGGGCCGAAGGGCCTGTACTGTGCTGTAATGTTCTATGTTCTATGTTCTATTCCTAAAGTGGCCTCACCTATGTCCTTCAAGGTCCTGAAAATGTTGCATGTTTCAGTAAGGTCACCTGTCATTCTGCTGAACTCCACTGAGTGCAGGCCCAACCTACTCAAACCTTGAGTGAACCTCCTCTGGACTGCCTCCAATGTCACTCTATTCATCCTTCCATAAAGAATCAAACCGTTCAGACACAAATGCAAATATTGTTACACAAGGAAGTGTGTACGGATACACACGTTTAAGCCAACAAGACAGACACACGCACAATCGCAGACATGTATCAACTCAGCTACCCTTGCGTGCACACAACCGCTAACTCAGATACACAGGCACACGCTGAGAAACAGATGGGCAGTAAATCAGCAGAAAGGGTTGGAGCCAGCACTAGCTGGTTGATGATGGGATATAGCAGCTTGAGCTGGCAGCATCAAGAAATTGCCTTCATTTTCTGACCTGTTGGCATGACTGTTACGGTTTGGTTTCAGTCAGAAGGACAGGGTGAGGGTGGCTGCATTACCCACTTATCCACCAGATCACCCTAGTCACTACAAAATTATCAGAACCCTGTCCCGAAATGGTGATGACCTTTTTAGATGATGATGACCTACAGTGTGGAAACAGGCCCTTTGGCCCAACAAGTCCACACCGCCCTTTGAAGAATCCCACCCAGACCCATCCCCCTATAACCCACACACCCCTGAACACTACGGGCAATTTAGCATGGCCAACCCACCTAGCCTGCACATCTTTGGACTGTGGGAGGAAACCGGAGCACCCGGAGGAAACCCACGCGGACATGGGGAGAATGTGCAAACTCCACACAGACAGTCGCTCGAGGCTGGAAACGAACCTGGGTCCCTGGTGCTGTGAGGCTGCAGTGCTAATCACTGAGCCACTGTGCCACCCTGAATGGACTCCTCCCGAGGATCCCGTTGCAGCTCTGCTGTTTTTCCCCTCAGATACTGTGTGAATGAAGCACTCAATCACACACAGCTCCTGCTCCTCCAGCTCCACAGATCCTATTTCATTTTGGGACACTGTTCTAGATAAAGCTTCCACTGGGCCTCCTCAATGAGACCTTCCAGGGACAGCAATTCTCCCCAATGGCACCAGGTCACAGGTCAGGCTGTCTCACATTGCACCTTGTGTAATTCTTTCTCATTTTAACATTTTGTTTTAATGAGATAGGCAGGAGATTTGGTTTATTGAGGCTTGCAGGTTGTAGGAATGTTCTACTGTCACCCTTCTTTATCCATCATGTGGTAACAAAGCTTTAAGGAATCCCTCGACTGCCACATCGTTCTGAAATTTCCTCCATTCTTTGCCCAAAATTTCCCATATTTTGAAGGCCGTGTTCCTTGGTTAGAAAGTTACCCCCCCTCATCATCAGCATTTGATTAACATTTCTTAACAGGTAGCACGGTGGCTCAGTGATTAGCACTGCAGCCTCACAGCGCCAGGGACCCAGGTTCGACTCCAGCCTCAGGTGACTGTCTGTGTAGAGTTTGCACATTCTCCCCGTGTCTGCAGGGGTTTTCTCCCACAGTCCAAAGATGTGCAGGTTAGGGTGGATTTGCCATGCTAAATCGCCTGTAGTGTTCAGGGATGTGTAGCTTAGGGAGGTTATAGGGGGATGGGTCTGGGTAGGAAGCTCTGAAGTTCAGTGTGGGCTTATTGGGCCGAAGGGCTTGTTCCACACTGTAGGGATTCTATGATTGCACCAACGAACTCTACCACCACCACACTGCAGTGTGTACTATCTACAAGATGCTCTGCAGAAATACACCAAAGACCCTCAGGCAGCACCTTCCAAACCCACGACCACTTCCATCCAGAAGGACAAGGGGCAGCAGATACATGGGAACACCACCCCCTGCAAGTTCCCCTCCAAGCCCCTCACCATCCTGACCTGGAAATATATCCCCGTTCCTTCACTGTCACTGGGTCAGAATCCTGGAATTCCCTACCTAAGGGCATTGTGGTTCAGCTGCAGCGGTTCAAGAAGGCAGCTCACCCTCACCTTCTCAAGGGGCAACTAGGGATGGGCAATAAATGCTGGGCTCAGCAAGCGACACCCACATTCCACAAATGAATAAATAAAGATTGTATTCCTGTTCTGCCAGGCTTGTGTTACTCACTAATCACTTCTTTCCACGCTCTCAGTACATACACTCGGTATCCCGCTGGCTCTCTGTACCCTGTTGTGTAGTTTTTAACTCCCACTCTTCTGGAGGCTAATAAAATAAGAAAAAGAGACACACAGCTATTTCCCCTCTTCATTGAACTCCCTCAATCATTAACCTGTGAGATTTGCACTCGGTTCACTCACTGTCCTTGTTGCAACCTGAAAAATTGCTAATAAATTAATGAATTACCATTTCCCTTTCACAAAGCCATATTAACTCTTCCTGATTCCACTAGTGTTAGCTATCCTCCTTACCAATGATTTCCAGCGACTTCCCAATGATAGATGGTAGACTGGCTGGCCGTAGATTCCTCCTTGCTACCTCTCCCCCCATCTCTTGAATTTGATATTATATACACTATTTCCTTGCTGAGAACTTGCCAGAATGTCAGGAATTTTGGAAAACTGTACCAACGCATTGTCTAAAACCACATTCTGGTCTTTTAGGTGGTAGGATGCACACCATCAGGTACTTACAGCTTGCCAGCATTAGTTCTAACAGTTTTACCAGCACCTTTTTCCGAGCGATGGTTATTGCCTTAAGTTTCGCTTCCATTTCAGCCAATAATTTTCAGCTCTCCTGCGGAAGATTTTTTCATTATTCACTCACTGAACGTGGGCATCGCTGGCTGGGCCCAGCATTTATCGCCCATTCCTAGTTGCCCCTTGAGAAGGTGGTAGTGAGCTGGCTTTTAAACTGCCCGAGTCTATGTGTCATGTATAGTTTTCTGTGTCCTATTGTGAAAACAGATATGCCGATATGAAAAACTTGTTCAAGGTGTCAGCCATTTCTTTATTTTCACATCAGTCTTCCAGATTCACTCTCTAAAAGAAACTAATACAAGCTTTTTGTATTCAAATATTGTAAACTCTCTTGCTATCCCATATTTGCCTTGCTAACTTTCTCTCGGAATCTGCTCTGCTACTTTTGGTTATTTTGCAAAATCATTCTTTCTTGGCTCTTACAATCTACCCAATATGCTGACCTGCCACTAACTTTTGCAGGTTTGTCCCGTGTCCGTATCACTGACATACCATCCTTCACTTCCTTATTTAGCCACAGATGATGCAAAGAGCTCTTTTTCTGACTAAGATAAATTATTGTTGATAGTTACTAAATATTTCCTTAAAATCCTACCCATGCAACTCTACTGTCCAGCTTTTAACTGAGTTTCCAGTTCACTTTAGCCAGATCTGTTTTCATTTGCTTATGGGTAACTTTATTTAGTTTTAAAACACTGGTTTTAGACTCATACTTCTCCCCTTCAAACTGGACATGACCTTCTGTCATGTTATGATCATTATTGCCTAGAGGTCCCTTTACCCCAAGGTAATTGATTAATACTGTGTCAGTATTTATATTTTGTGTGCGTCTGTGTGTGATTACATCTGTTTCAACATCAGCACTGGTATGTATGGATTTGCAGCAATTTACTGATGGGAGTTCAAAACTAGGGGGCATATTTTTAAAGTGAGAACAAAAACGTTTAAAAAGGACCTGAAGAGCAACTTTTTTACATGGAGGGTAGTTCACGTGTGGAATGAGCTGCCAGAGGAAGGGGTGGATGCAGGAACAGTTACAATGTTTGAAAGACATTTGGATAAGTTCATGAACAAGAAAGGTTTGGAGGGATCTGGGCCACACGCAGGCAAGTGGCCCTAGTTTGCCTTGGGATTATGCTCAGTGTAAACTAGTTGGACGGAAAGCTCTATTTCCATGATGTGTGACTCTAGAATGTGTGTGCTAGCCTACTGTGTCTGTAAATTATGTCTGTATGTAGTTGTGTGTGAGAGTGTGTGTATGTGTGTGTATGTGTGTGCATGTGTGTACATGAGAATGTGTGTGCGAGAGAATTTCTGTGAGTGTGCGTGTGTGTGAGAGAGCCTGTGTATGTGAGTGTGTGTGTGTGTGAGAACATGTGTAATAGAGTCTGTGTGTGTGTGTGTGTGTGTGTGTGTGTGTGTGTGTGTGTGAGTGTCTGTGTATGTGAGTGTGTGTGTGTGTGTATGTGAGAGTGTGTGCATGTGTGTGTATGTGTGTGTGTGTACATGAGAATGTGTGCGTGAGAGAATTTCTGTGAGTGTGCGTGAGTGTGAGGGAGCCTGTGTATGTGAGTGTGTGTGTGTGTGTGTGTGTGTGTGTGTGTGTGTGTGTGTGTGTGTGTCTGTCTGTCTGTGTGTGCGTGTGTATGCGTGTGTCTGTGTGTGTGTGCGTGTGCACATGTGTGAGCATGTGTGTGAGAGTGTCTGTGTGAGTGTGTGTGTGTGTGTCTGTCTGTGTGTGTGTGTGTGTGTGTGTGTGCGTGCGTGTGCACGTGTGTGTGAGAGAGAGTGTCTGTGTGAATGTGTGTGTGAATTGTGTTTTTAAAGTGCATTTCTGTGTATGATTTTGTGCACATGCATTCTGTGTGTGTCTGTACATGTGTATACATTTGCAGATGTCAGTTTGTGTTTGTATTGTAGTGATGTTTACCTGTATGTATTTTTGTAAATTGTTTTTGTCTGTGAATGTTTGTTTGCGTGTTTGGGTATGTATATTTTGTGTGCGTGCATTTGTGCATGTGAGCATATTATGTGTGTCAGTGCCTGCCAATTATAACAGGAATCTATATGAGGGATATCTCAGTGTCAGGTTGCGGAAGGAAAGGCATGTTCAGAGTGCCAGTCCGTTCGGGAGGGGTTTGTGGAGCCAAGTTTCCTTCGCACCCAGAGTTTAATAGTTTCAGACGGACTGTGTACGTGTAGACAGCAGATGGGAATATTGGCATTCAGCTTCTACCTGTAAGATCATGCAGACTCAGACAAGCATTGTGGCACCACACAGTTGTCAGGTAATTTATCTTTCCTTTGTAAAGTTATTTCACTTGCATCTAATTCTCTCAAAATCGCAGGCGATCAAAGTGGCAGTTTGCAAGCTCTCAGAGATGGAGCAGATATTCCCAGGTTTGGCTTGGGGCCAATGCTGTTTATCGTCATTCCAGCTCGAGCTGATTGTAATTTTAAAATGGATCGCGGGGATTAGCAATAAAGCCAAGTGTAGCACGAAACCATTTCAAACATTTTACAATGTAGTCATCAGTAAGACGTAGCCAATGTTGATATGACCAGCCATGACTCCTGACTTGCTTTACACTCTCTTCCTTCTCTGCTTCATGTAGGTGTCCCTCACCCATTGGGACATTCCTGATCTAACAGCAAGGGCACTAGGTGTTGGCTAACCATTTACCAATGAGGCCATCACAGCGATGCCTACTCGCAACCTTAGCTGACAGACCCAAAGGAATTCCCATAAGACCATAGATGTAGGAGCAGAATTAGACCATTCGGCCCAGTCCTCTCTGGCATTCGAACATGGCTGATATGTTTCATGACTTCGCTCTCCTGCCTTCTCTTCATAAGCTCTGATCCCCTTACCATTAAAGAGCCTGTCTATCTCTGTCTTAAATACACTCAATGACTTGGTCTCCACAGCCCTGTGAGCACAAGTGATCAGGAGGGAGAACCCTGGTTGATTTGCCTTCTCTCTCTCTAACCCAGGAATTGTGAAGCTGACTATAAATGCATTACAGTACTTGCCTCAGATTGGTTGATATGCCACAGAAGGGCTCTCAGCCTTGGTATGGTGTGGTTTGCCCCAGTCCAGGGAAGTGCAGTTTTTGTTTCAATGTTTGCAGAACTCTGCTAGAGTCAGGGTATGGCTGCCCATCTTCTAGTTCTTGGGTCAGTTTGTGAAGGGCGTGAGCCACTAACGACTCTCTATATTTCACCACAGGTTTCAGTGCCTTCCTTTCCCATTATTAAACCTCACCTGCTGTTCCATTTCCTCCTCCCCTCAACACCCGTTCCCACCTCGGTCTTGGAAGAAGCTCTTACTGACCTTTTCTAATTACTCCTCTCATTTGCTGTGTTTGTTCTGTGCTCAATGTAATGTCTTTATTGATGAATGAAATTGCAGTCTGAGAACCACTCTATCTCTCACTGTCTGTGATTCTTTGGCACATCCTTAGTCTCTCAGTCCCTTGGTGTGGTTCATTCACCCCTCGCTCTATTGTATCCTCCCACTTTCTGTCTTTTGTTAAAGCAAAACCCTGCAGAGAGTACTGGAGAAACTCAGCAGGTCTGGCAGCATCTCGTAGAGAGAGTTAATGGTTTGAGTCCAGACTAACTCACTCTATCTCTTTGCCTCCCTTTCCTCACAGATGCTGCCCAATCTGTTGAGTTCCTGCTGCTTTTCTCTGTGTTTCTTTCTCTTCCTGTCTTTTTCTGTCTCTCTAACTTTTTTCTTACTCCTTCCACCCCAAACGTTCTATCTAGCCTCTGTTTTTGTGTCTGTCTTGGTCTTTTTTCTCTTTATTTTTTGCCGCTTCTCTCTCTCTCTCTCTCTCTCTCTATTTCTCTCTTTCTCTCTTTCTCTCAGTCTGTGGCATTTACCCTTCTACCTCTCTTTGCCCACACTGTCCACATCAGGATCTATGGCTCTGTCAGTATTTCGGTCTGTGCAGGGGGGCAGCCGATGATCGCGCCTTGCCCTGGAACACACCAACCTGGGGATTTGCTTTGCCTACTGTCCAGTTCTCCCTGGGTGAGAGACAGAGGGGGAGGAATCAGCCTGGTCTGGACTGGAAGACAGGGATTTCTGATTCCTGAGCGGGTGGTGTTCTGGGAGCTTTAAAATGCCTGGCTTCATGTGAATATCATTGACAAATCCTTTGATGAGAGGAATATCCCATCTGAGACTCTGCAAACCCTGCCTGTTGGTAACTGAGAAAGGGAGAGGGAAGAAATCAATGAGGAGGGATTGAATCAGCAGGTGACACCAAAAATTGGAGGTGGGGTGGGCAGGGGAGAAGATTATCTCAGAGTACAACCAGACCTTGACCAGATGGGTCGATGGCCCGAGGGGAGTGGCAGATGGAGTTTAATGCAGGTAAATGTGAGATTCTGCATTTTGGAAAGGCAAATCAGGGCAGGACTTAATGATAAAAGTGTGGAGCTGGATGAACACAGCAGGCCAAGCAGCATCTTAGGAGCACAAAAGCTGACGTTTCTTGGGGAGTGTTGCTGAACAAAGAGACCTTGGGGTGCCCGGTCATAGTTCCTTGAAGGTGGATTTGCAGGTAGACAGGGCGGCGAAGAAGGTGTTTGGTACACTCGCCTTCATTGGTCAGTGCATTGAGGAGAGGAGTTTGAAGGTCATGTTGTAGCTCTGCAGGACATTGGTTTGGCTAATTTTGGAATACTGCGTACAGTTCTGTTCTCCCTGCGAGAGGAAAGGTGTTGTGAAACTTGAAACTGTGCAGAAAAGATTTACAAGAATATTGCTGGGTCGAGTGTGTTTGAGCGATAGGGAGAGGCTGGACAGACTGCGCTGACCAAATAGAAGTTTATAAAATCATGAGGGGTATCGATAGGTTGAATAGCCAAGGTCTTTTCCCCAGGGCAGGGGAGTCCAAAACTAGAGGGGCATAAATTTACAGTGAGAGGAAAGATATCGAAGGGTCCTAAGGGGCAAATTTTTCACACAGAGGTTGCTGCATGCATGGAATTACCTGCCAGAGGAAGGGGTGGAGGCTGGTACAGTTACAGCATTTAAAAGGCATCTGGATGGGTACATGAATAGATTGGGTTCAGAGGGATATGGGCCAAATGCTGGCAAAAGGGCCTAGATTAATTTCGGATATCTGGTTGGCATGGACGGGTTGGACTGAAGGGTCTGTTTCCTTGCTGTACAGCTCTATGGTTCTGTGACTCTGTATCCACTGGAATTCAGAAAATTAAGGGGGATCTCATAGAAACATATACAACTCCAACAGGGCAGGACAGGAAGGATGTTCCCAGTGACCGGGGAATCCAGAACCAGAGGTCACAGTCTAAGGATGCAGGGTAAACAATTCCCATCTGGGATGAGGAGAAATGTCTTCGCCCAGAGAGCAGGGAGCCTCTGGAATTCTGTGCCACAGAAAGCGATCGAGGCCAAAACATTGAATGATTTTAAGGAGTTGGACACAGCATCTGGGACGAAAGAGATGAAGGGATGTGGGGAAAAGCAGGAGCAGGCCAGGGAAGTGGATGAGCCATGATCACAGAGAATGGCAAAGCAGGGTTGAAGGGCTGAATGGCCTACTCTTGATCCATCTGTCCGTGTTACCATGTTTCTGTGACCCAGGCTGCTGACTGGACAACAGCGCCTGGCACCACTTTGGTACTGTGCTGTTGTTGTGGGATGGCGATACAGGACCAGCTGACATTACATTCAGTAGGAGCTGAGTGAACTGCAATGTTGCCTTGAACCCTGGTCAATCATTTACTCCTGCTCGAGGAGTGAAATGTTGCACATGAAGCAGGAGCTGAATGAATCATCAGCCAGTCCAACAAACGGCTCCTGCAACATGACTATAAACAGGGCACAGCTTCCATTGGAATTGGTTAATGTTTGAAGGCCGTTACTAATTTTGCGCAGTTGTGTCAGCACAGGCCCTTATAAGTGCCAACAGCAGAGCCTGCACACACACTTCTGTTCACGACCTTGTAAGGAAACCTGGCAACCATGGCCAGTCATCGCACACAGGCTCTGAAGCAATTTAGACAGGCAGAGCAACAGACGAAATAAACACTGTCCCTGTACATTACACTTTGAGTGACCCTTACCCTGCTGAATAAACACTGACCCTGTACAGTTACGCAGTGAGTGACCCTTACCCTGCTGAATAAACACTGACCCTGTACAGTTACACAGTGAGTGACCCTTACCCTGCTGAATAAACACTGACCCTGTATAGTTACACAGTGAGTGACCCTTACCCTGCTGAATAAACACTGACCCTGTATAGTTACACAGTGAGTGACCCTTACCCTGCTGAATAAACACTGACCCTGTATAGTTACACAGTGAGTGACCCTTACCCTGCTGAATAAACACTGACTCTGTACAGTTACACAGTGAGTGACCCTTACCCTGCTGAATAAACACTGACCCTGTACAGTTACACGGTGAGTGACCCTTACCCTGCTGAATAAACACTGACTCTGTACAGTTACACAGTGAGTGACCCTTACCCTGCTGAATAAACACTGACTCTGTACAGTTACACAGTGAGTGACCCTTACCCTGCTGAATAAACACTGTCCCAGTACAGTTACACAGTGAGTGACCATTACCCTGCTGAATAAACACTGACTCTGTACAGTTACGCAGTGAGTGACCCTTACCCTGCTGAATAAACACTGACTCTGTACAGTTACACAGCAAGTGACCCTTACCCTGCTGAATAAACACTGACTCTGTACAGTTACGCAGTGAGTGACCCTTACCCTGCTGAATAAACACTGACTCTGTACAGTTACACAGCGAGTGACCCTTACCCTGCTGAATAAACACTGACTCTGTACAGTTACACAGTGAGTGACCCTTACCCTGCTGAATAAACACTGACTCTGTACAGTTACACAGCGAGTGACCCTTACCCTGCTGAATAAACACTGACTCTGTACAGTTACACAGTGAGTGACCCTTACCCTGCTGAATAAACACTGACTCTGTACAGTTACACAGTGAGTGACCCTTACCCTGCTGAATAAACACTGACCCTGTACAGATACAGAGTGAGTGACCCTTACCCTGCTGAATAAACACTGTCCCAGTACAGTTACACAGTGAGTGACCCTTACCCTGCTGAATAAACACTGACTCTGTACAGTTACACAGTGAGTGACCCTTATCCTGCTGAATAAACACTGTCCCAGTACAGTTACACAGTGAGTGACCCTTACCCTGCTGAATAAACACTGTCCCAGTACAGTTACACAGTGAGTGACCCTTACCCTGCTGAATAAACACTGACCCTGTACAGTTACACAGTGAGTGACCCTTACCCTGCTGAAAAAACACTGACCCTGTACAGTTACACAGTGAGTGACCCTTACCCTGCTGAATAAACACTGACCCTGTACAGTTACACAGTGAGTGACCCTTACCCTGCTGAATAAACACTGACCCTGTACAGATACATAGTGAGTGACCCTTACCCTGCTGAATAAACACTGACCCAGTACAGTTACACAGTGAGTGACCCTAACCCTGCTGAATAAACACTGACCCTGTACAGTTACACAGTGAGTGACCCTTACCCTGCTGAATAAACACTGACTCTGTACAGTTACACAGTGAGTGACCCTAACCCTGCTGAATAAACACTGACCCTGTACAGTTACACAGTGAGTGACCCTTACCCTGCTGAATAAACACTGACTCTGTACAGTTACACAGTGAGTGACCCTTACCCTGCTGAATAAACACTGTCCCAGTACAGTTACACAGTGAGTGACCCTAACCCTGCTGAATAAACACTGACCCTGTACAGTTACACAGTGAGTGACCCTTACCCTGCTGAATAAACACTGACTCTGTGCAGTTACACAGTGAGTGACCCTTACCCTGCTGAATAAACACTGACCCTGTACAGTTACACAGTGAGTGACCCTTACCCTGCTGAATAAACACTGACTCTGTACAGTTACACAGTGAGTGACCCTTACCCTGCTGAATAAACACTGTCCCAGTACAGTTACACAGTGAGTGACCCTTACCCTGCTGAATAAACACTGACCCTGTACAGTTACACAGTGAGTGACCCTTACCCTGCTGAATAAACACTGACCCAGTACAGTTACACAGTGAGTGACCCTAACCCTGCTGAATAAACACTGACCCTGTACAGTTACACAGTGAGTGACCCTTACCCTGCTGAATAAACACTGTCCCAGTACAGTTCACAGTGAGTGACCCTTACCCTGCTGAATAAACACTGACCCTGTACAGTTACACAGTGAGTGACCCTAACCCTGCTGAATAAACACTGACTCTGTACAGTTACACAGTGAGTGACCCTTACCCTGCTGAATAAACACTGACTCTGTACAGTTACACAGTGAGTGACCCTTACCCTGCTGAATAAACACTGTCCCAGTACAGTTACACAGTGAGTGACCCTTACCCTGCTGAATAAACACTGACCCTGTACAGATACATAGTGAGTGACCCTTACCCTGCTGAATAAACACTGACCCTGTACAGTTACACAGCCAGTGACCCTTACCCTGCTGAATAAACACCAAGAGCAAAAAACAAAGAACAAAGAAAATTACAGCACGGGAACAGGGCTTTCGGCCCTCCAAGCCTGTGCCAATCAAGATCCTCTGTCTAACCTGTCATCTATTTTCTAACGGTCTGTGTCCATTTGCTCCCTGACCATCCATGTACCTGTCCAAATATATCTTAAAAGACGCTAACGTATCTGCGTCTACCACCTCCGCTGGCAACGCGTTCCAGGCACCCACCACCCTCTGTGTAAAGAACTTTCCACGCATATCTCCCTTAAACTTTCCTCCTCTCATTTTGAACTCATGACCACTAGTAATTGAGTCCCCCACTCTGGGAAAAAGGTTCTTGCTATCCACCCTGTCTATACCCCTCATGATTTTGTAGACCTCAATCAGGTCCCCCCTCAATCTCCGTCTTTCTAATGAAAATAATCCTAATCTACTCAACCTCTCTTCATAGCTAGCACCCTCCATACCAGGCAACATCCTGGTGAACCTCCTCTGCACCCTCTCCAATGCATCCACATCCTTTTGGTAATGTGGCGACAAAAACTGTACACTGTACTCCAAATGTGGCCGAACCAAAGTCCTATACAACTGCAACATGACCTGCCAACTCTTGTACTCAATACCCTGTCCAATGAAGCAAAGCATGCCATATGCCTTCTTGACCACCCTATTGACCTGCGTTGTCACCTTCAGGGAACAATGGACCTGAATACCCAGATCTCCCTGTTCATCAATTTTCCCCAGGACTTTTCCATTTACTGTATAGTTCGCCCTTGAATTTGATCGTCCAAAATGCATCACCTCGCATTTGCTCGGTTTGAACTCCATCTGCCATTTATCTGCCCAACTCTCCAGTCTATCTAAATTCTGCTGTAATTTCTGACAGTCCCCTTCACTATCTGCTACTCCACCAATCTTAGTGTCATCTGCAAACTTGCTGATCAGACCACCTACACCTTCCTCCAAATCATTTACATATATCACAAACAACAGTGGTCCCAGCACAGATCCCTGTGGAACACCACTGGTCACAGGTCTCCAATTTGAGAAACTCCCTTCTGCTACTACTCTCTGTCTCCTGTTAGGTAGCCAGTTTTTTATCCATCTAGCCAGCACATCCTGGACCCCATGCGACTTCACTTTCTCCATCAGCCTGCCATGGGGAACCTTATCAAATGCCTTACTGAAGCCCATGTATATGACATCTACAGCCTTTCCCTCATCAATCAACTTTGTCACGTCCTCAAAGAATTCTATTAAGTTGGTAAGTCATGACCTTCCCTGTACAAAACCATGTTGCCTATCACTGATAAGCCCATTTTCTTCCAAATGGGAATAGATCCTATCCCTCAGTGTCTTCTCCAGTAGCTTCCCTACCACTGACGTCAGGCTCACCGGATTATCCTTGCTACCCTTCTTAAACAAGGGTAACCTGTACAGTTACACAGTGAGTGACCCTTACCCTGCTGAATAAACACTGACTCTGTACAGTTACTCAGTGGGTAACCCTTACCCTGCTGAATAAACACTGACCCTGTACAGTTACTCAGTGGGTAACCCTTACCCTGCTTAATAAAAAATGCTCCCCCAACCCCTGAGCCTTCTGTTGCAAAGGCTCCTGGATGTGTGGAGCTGTGGTTTCTGCGATTGGCTGGTGTGTTGAATTCTTCTCCCTATTGCAGCTGGGGCAGGGGTCGGCTGAAACTCTGGGTGGGGTGGTCACTGTTCCCTGCGGGGTCCTCTGACTGTCTCTGCTTGGCCTTTTGCTACGTCTGTCAATGTTTTGTGACCAAATATTCATCTCTGATGAAGGGTCTAGGCCCGAAACATCAGCTTTTGTGCTCCTGAGATGCTGCTGGGCCTGCTGTGTTCATCCAGCTCCACACTTTGTTATCCTGGATTCTCCAGCATCTGCAGTTCCCATTATCACTGACCAAATATTCATGTTGTTTTCCTTCAAAGAAACAATTGAAACCTTTGAAGATAGATATTACTCAATGAGTAATATCATTGGCTTTGAGCTGCTGACTGTGTGGGCAAAAGTAATCTTTTTGTTGAGAGGTGTTCTGTTTAAATTTTTTTCAAATAGGGACTTTGCACTAGAGCACAGCCTTCAGAATGTGATGGGACAGTGGCTCAGTCAAACACATTGAACTAGGGAATGAATAGGTATTGAATAGTTTTGGTTAGAATGGCTTTTGAGCAAGTTTCAGACCTGAATCATTGGACAAAAAATTTAAATGTGTAATGCCTACTCTTAGACCTTGTTTTTATATTCTTGTGAAATTCCTCAGGAAGACGTGATTGTTTAGTGAGGAGCAGTGATTATAACCATCAGGGTACGTTGATGACAAAATCCATGAAATCTATCTGGGACATATCTGCCATTCAGTGTACTTTTCACTGTTTCTGCAGCAGATTACATGTTAATCAATAATTACCTCATGTTAATTCCAGATGTTTGAGTATAAGATAGATTGTTCACTTTCTTGTTGATTTTTCTGTAGTGAATTTTTGTTTTCTTGTTAAAAAGGTGGGGAACATTGTGCTGTTAGCCTCCTCCTTTGCAGCTGGGGATCCAGATTTTGAAACAAGAAAATTATTTGTCCTTAGATCGATCCTCACCAAATTTGGGTGTCTCATCTCAGAGCACAACACAGCTGTGCGGTCTTCAAAATGATAAGCCGATGTGCTGAGTGTTTGCCTCTGTGCATCCTCAGCGATGAGTTCCTGCCCTCGTTGGCTTGCCCTGGGACCTGGGAGAGTGTCAAAATGCTGGCTGCTCCCTCGCTGCCTGAATGTGAGAGAGGGGGCTGGGGAACTTGCATGTTGCCCTTTTGAGATGATGGTGAGCCAAGGAATGTGAGGAATTTGCAAAGCGGGAAAATGACATGATTAGGATGTAATTAAAGTGAAAGAATGTAAATAAAGTCAGCTAAGCTGTGAGCCACTTGTGTGACTGAATATTCAGAGAGTTTCAGTACCTCCATCTGTCCAACACCTGAATGTGAGAGGAGCTCAATACCAATGGTGAGTCATGTTGACTGGTCGGTCTAATACGTCTGAGAAAGTTTTTTAGGCTTTCCACACACCGTGGGCACAAGAGTCTCAGGAGCTGGTAATCAGTAAGGAAAGGGCTGGGGCTGTACTCAAACCCAGACCTACTGTTTCCAAGGCTCAGAGCTCAGTTCTTGTGGCTGAAGAGTCGCACACACACAGACTCTCACTGGGGTACAGTGCCACACACACTGACTCTCACTGGGGTACACTCCCACACACACTGACACTCACTGGGGTACAGTGCCACACACACTGACTCTCACTGGGGTACAGTCCCACACACACAGACTCGCACTGGGGTACAGTGCCACACACACTGACTCTCACTGGGGTACAGTCCCAAACACACAGACTCTCACTGGGGTACAGCCCCAAACACACTGACTCTCACTGGGGTACAGTCCCACACACACTGACACTCACTGGGGTACACTCCCACACACACTGACTCTCACTGGGGTACAGTCCCACACACACTGACTCTCACTGGGGTACAGTCCCACACACACTGACTCCCACTGGGGTACACTCCCACACACACTGACACTCACTGGGGTACAGCCCGACACACACTGACTCTCACTGGGGTACAGTCCCAGACACACTGACTCTCACTGGGGTACAGTCCCACACACACTGACTCTCACTGGGGTACACTCCCACACACACTGACACTCACTGGGGTACAGTCCCACACACACTGACTCTCAATGGGATACAGTCCCACACACACTGACTCTCACTGGGGTACAGTCCCACACACACTGACTCTCACTGGGGTACACTCCCACACACACTGACACTCACTGGGGTACACTCCCACACACACTGACTCTCACTGGGGTACAGTCCCACACACACTGACTCTCACTGGGGTACAGTCCCACACACACTGACTCTCACTGGGGTACAGTCCCAGACACACTGACTCTCACTGGGGTACACTCCCACACACACTGACTCTCACTGGGGTACAGTCCCACACACACTGACTCTCACTGGGGTACAGTCCCACACACACTGACTGTCACTGGGGTACAGTCCCACACACACTGACTCTCACTGGGGTACAGTCCCACACACACTGACTCTCACTGGGGTACACTCCCACACACACTGACTCTCACTGGGGTACACTCCCACACACACTGACACTCACTGGGGTACACTCCCACACACACTGACTCTCACTGGGGTACAGTCCCACACACACTGACACTCACTGGGGTACACTCCCACACACACTGACTCTCACTGGGGTACAGTCCCACACACACTGACTCTCACTGGGGTACAGTCCCACACACACTGACTCCCACTGGGTACACTCCCACACACACTGACACTCACTGGGGTACAGCCCGACACACACTGACTCTCACTGGGGTACAGTCCCAGACACACTGACACTCACTGGGGTACAGTCCCACACACACTGACTCTCACTGGGATACAGTCCCACACACACTGACTCTCACTGGGGTACACTCCCACACACACTGACACTCACTGGGGTACACTCCCACACACAGTGACTCTCACTGGGGTACAGTCCCACACACACTGACACTCACTGGGGTACACTCCCACACACACTGACTCGCACTGTGGTACAGTCCCACACACACTGACTCTCACTGGGGTACAGTCCCACACACACTGACTCTCACTGGGGTACAGTCCCACACACACTGACTCGCACTGGGGTACACTCCCACACACACTGACTCTCACTGGGGTACACTCCCACACACACTGACTCTCACTGGGGTACACTCCCACACACACTGACTCTCACTGGGGTACAGTCCCACACACACTGACTCTCACTGGGGTACACTCCCACACACACTGACTCTCACTGGGGTACACTCCCACACACACTGACTCTCACTGGGGTACACTCCCACACACACTGACACTCACTGGGGTACACTCCCACACACACTGACTCTCACTGGGGTACAGTCCCACACACACTGACACTCACTGGGGTACACTCCCACACACACTGACTCTCACTGGGGTAGAGTCCCACACACACTGACTCTCACTGGGGTACAGTCCCACACACACTGACTCTCACTGGGGTACACTCCCACACACACTGACTCTCACTGGGGTACACTCCCACACACACTGACTCTCACTGGGATACAGTCCCACACACACTGACTCTCACTGGGGTACAGTCCCACACACACTGACTCTCACTGGGGTACAGCCCCACACACACTGACTCTCACCGGGGTACAGTCCCACACACACTGACACTCACTGGGGTACAGTCCCACACACACTGACTCTCACTGGGGTACAGTCCCACACACACTGACTCTCACTGGGGTACAGTACCACACACACTGACACTCACTGGGGTACAGCCTCACACACACTGACTCTCACCGGGGTACAGTCCCACACACACTGCCTCTCACCGGGGTACAGTCCCACACACAATGACACTCACTGGGGTACAGTCCCACACACACTGACTCTCACCGGGTTACAGTCCCACACACACTGACACTCACTGGGGTACACTCCCACACACACACTGACTCTCACTGGGTACAGTCCCACACACACTGACTCTCACTGGGGTACACTCCCACACACTCTGACTCTCACTGGGGTACACTCCCACACACACTGACTCTCACTGGGGTACAGTCCCACACACACTGACTCTCACTGGGGTACACTCCCACACACACTGACTCTCACTGGGGTACAGTCCCACACACACTGACTCTCACTGGGGTACAGTCCCACACACACTGACTCTCACCGGGGTACAGTCCCACACACACTGACACTCACTGGGGTACAGTCCCACACACACTGACTCTCACCGGGGTACAGTCCCACACACACTGACACTCACTGGGGTACACTCCCACACACACTGACTCTCACTGGGGTACACTCCCACACACACTGACTCTCACTGGGGTACAGTCCCACACACACTGACTCTCACTGGGATACAGTCCCACACACACTGACTCTCACTGGGGTACAGTCCCACACACACTGACTCTCACCGGGGTACAGTCCCACACACACTGACTCTCACTGGGGTACAGTCCCACACACACTGACTCTCACCGGGGTACAGTCCCACACACACTGACACTCACTGGGGTACACTCCCACACACACTGACTCTCACTGGGGTACAGTCCCACACACACTGACTCTCACTGGGATACAGTCCCACACACACTGACTCTCACCGGGTACAGTCCCACACACACTGACTCTCACTGGGGTACAGTCCCTCACTCACTGACTCTCACCGGGTACACTCCCACACACACTGACTCTCACTGGGGTACAGTCCCACAGTCACTGACTCTCACCGGGTACACTCCCACACACACTGACTCTCACTGGGGTACAGTCCCACACACACTGACTCTCACCGGGTACACTCCCACACACACTGACTCTCACTGGGGTACACTCCCACACACACTGATTCTCACTGGGGTACACACCCACACACACTGACACTCACTGGGGTACAGTCCCACACACACTGATTCTCACTGGGGTACACACCCACACACACTGACACTCACTGGGGTACAGTCCCACACACACTGACTCTCACTGGGGTACAGTCCCACACACAATGACTCTCACCGGGGTACAGTCCCACACACACTGACTCTCACCGGGTACAGTCCCACACACACTGACTCTCACTGGGGTACAGTCCCACACACACTGACTCTCACTGGGGTACAGTCCCACACACAATGACTCTCACCGGGGTACAGTCCCACACACACTGACTCTCACCGGGTACAGTCCCACACACACTGACTCTCACTGGGGTACAGTCCCACCCACACTGACTCAAACTTGGGTACAGTCCCACACACACTGACTCGCACTGTGGTACAGTCCCACACACACTGACTCTCACTGGGGTACAGTCCCACACACACTGACTCTCACTGGGGTACAGTCCCACACACACTGACACTCACTGGGGTACACTCCCACACACACTGACTCGCACTGTGGTACAGTCCCACACACACTGACTCTCACTGGGGTACAGTCCCACACACACTGACTCCCACTGGGGTACAGTCCCACACACACTGACTCCCACTGGGGTACAGTCCCACACACACTGACTCTCACTGGGGTACAGTCCCACACACACTGACTCTCACTGGGGTACAGTCCCAGACACACTGACTCTCACTGGGGTACACTCCCACACACACTGACTCTCACTGGGGTACAGTCCCACACACACTGACTCTCACTGGGGTACAGTCCCACACACACTGACTGTCACTGGGGTACAGTCCCACACACACTGACTCTCACTGGGGTACAGTCCCACACACACTGACTCTCACTGGGGTACACTCCCACACACACTGACTCTCACTGGGGTACACTCCCACACACACTGACACTCACTGGGGTACACTCCCACACACACTGACTCTCACTGGGGTACAGTCCCACACACACTGACACTCACTGGGGTACACTCCCACACACACTGACTCTCACTGGGGTACAGTCCCACACACACTGACTCTCACTGGGGTACAGTCCCACACACACTGACTCCCACTGGGGTACACTCCCACACACACTGACACTCACTGGGGTACAGCCCGACACACACTGACTCTCACTGGGGTACAGTCCCAGACATACTGACACTCACTGGGGTACAGTCCCACACACACTGACTCTCACTGGGATACAGTCCCACACACACTGACTCTCACTGGGGTACACTCCCACACACACTGACACTCACTGGGGGACACTCCCACACACAGTGACTCTCACTGGGGTACAGTCCCACACACACTGACACTCACTGGGGTACACTCCCACACACACTGACTCGCACTGTGGTACAGTCCCACACACACTGACTCTCACTGGGGTACAGTCCCACACACACTGACTCTCACTGGGGTACAGTCCCACACACACTGACTCGCACTGGGGTACAGTCCCACACACACTGACTCTCACTGGGGTACAGTCCCACACACACTGACTCTCACTGGGGTACACTCCCACACACACTGACTCTCACTGGGGTACACTCCCACACACACTGACTCTCACTGGGGTACAGTCCCACACACACTGACTCTCACTGGGGTACAGTCCCACACACACTGACTCTCACTGGGGTACACTCCCACACACACTGACTCTCACTGGGGTACACTCCCACACACACTGACACTCACTGGGGTACACTCCCACACACACTGACTCTCACTGGGGTACAGTCCCACACACACTGACACTCACTGGGGTACACTCCCACACACACTGACTCTCACTGGGGTACAGTCCCACACACACTGACTCTCACTGGGGTACAGTCCCACACACACTGACTCTCACTGGGGTACACTCCCACACACACTGACTCTCACTGGGGTACAGTCCCACACACACTGACTCTCACTGGGATACAGTCCCACACACACTGACTCTCACTGGGGTACAGTCCCACACACACTGACTCTCACTGGGGTACAGCCCCACACACACTGACTCTCACCGGGGTACAGTCCCACACACACTGACACTCACTGGGGTACAGTCCCACACACACTGACTCTCACTGGGGTACAGTCCCACACACACTGACTCTCACTGGGGTACAGTACCACACACACTGACACTCACTGGGGTACAGCCTCACACACACTGACTCTCACCGGGGTACAGTCCCACACACACTGCCTCTCACCGGGGTACGGTCCCACACACACTGACACTCACTGGGGTACAGTCCCACACACACTGACTCTCACCGGGTTACAGTCCCACACACACTGACACTCACTGAGGTACACTCCCACACACACACTGACTCTCACTGGGTACAGTCCCACACACACTGACTCTCACTGGGGTACACTCCCACACACTCTGACTCTCACTGGGGTACACTCCCACACACACTGACTCTCACTGGGGTACAGTCCCACACACACTGACTCTCACTGGGGTACACTCCCACACACACTGACTCTCACTGGGGTACAGTCCCACACATACTGACTCTCACTGGGGTACAGTCCCACACACACTGACTCTCACCGGGGTACAGTCCCACACACACTGACACTCACTGGGGTACAGTCCCACACACACTGACTCTCACCGGGGTACAGTCCCACACACACTGACACTCACTGGGGTACACTCCCACACACACTGACTCTCACTGGGGTACACTCCCACACACACTGACTCTCACTGGGGTACAGTCCCACACACACTGACTCTCACTGGGATACAGTCCCACACACACTGACTCTCACTGGGGTACAGTCCCACACACACTGACTCTCACCGGGGTACAGTCCCACACACACTGACACTCACTGGGGTACAGTCCCACACACACTGACTCTCACCAGGGTACAGTCCCACACACACTGACACTCACTGGGGTACACTCCCACACACACTGACTCTCACTGGGGTACAGTCCCACACACACTGACTCTCACTGGGATACAGTCCCACACACACTGACTCTCACCGGGTACAGTCCCACACACACTGACTCTCACTGGGGTACAGTCCCTCACTCACTGACTCTCACCGGGTACAGTCCCACACACACTGACTCTCACTGGGGTACAGTCCCACAGTCACTGACTCTCACCGGGTACACTCCCACACACACTGATTCTCACTGGGGTACAGTCCCACACACACTGACTCTCACCGGGTACACTCCCACACACACTGACTCTCACTGGGGTACACTCCCACACACACTGATTCTCACTGGGGTACACACCCACACACACTGACACTCACTGGGGTACAGTCCCACACACACTGATTCTCACTGGGGTACACACCCACACACACTGACACTCACTGGGGTACAGTCCCACACACACTGACTCTCACTGGGGTACAGTCCCACACACAATGACTCTCACCGGGGTACAGTCCCACACACACTGACTCTCACCGGGTACAGTCCCACACACACTGACTCTCACTGGGGTACAGTCCCACACACACTGACTCTCACTGGGGTACAGTCCCACACACAATGACTCTCACCGGGGTACAGTCCCACACACACTGACTCTCACCGGGTACAGTCCCACACACACTGACTCTCACTGGGGTACAGTCCCACACACACTGACTCTTACCGGGTACACTCCCACACACACTGACTCTCACTGGGGTACAGTCCCACACACACTGACTCTCACTGGGGTACAGTCCCACACACACTGACTCTCCCCGGCGTACACTCCCACCCACACTGACTCTCACTTGGGTACAGTCCCACACACACTGACTCTCACTGGGGTACTGTCCCACACACACTGACTCTCACTGGGGTACACTCCCACACACACTGACTCTCACTGGTGTACAGTCCCACACACACTGACTCTCACTGGGGTACAATCCCACACACACTGACTCTCACTGGGGTACGGTCCCACACTCACTGACTCTCACTGGGGTACGGTCCCACAGATACTGACTCTCACTGGGGTACAGTCCCACACACACACTGACTCTCACTGGGGTACAGTCCCACACACACACACTGACTCTCACTGGGGTACAGTCCCACACACACTGACACTCACAGGGGTACAGTATCACACACACACTGAATCTCACTGGGGGGCAGTCACACACACACACTAACTCTCAGTGGGGTACAGTCCCACACACACTGACTCTCACTGGGGTACAGTCCCACACACACTGATTCTCACTGGGGTACACACCCACACACACTGACACTCACTGGGGTACAGTCCCACACACACTGACTCTCACTGGGGTACAGTCCCACACACAATGACTCTCACCGGGGTACAGTCCCACACACACTGACTCTCACCGGGTACAGTCCCACACACACTGACTCTCACTGGGGTACAGTCCCACACACACTGACTCTCACTGGGGTACAGTCCCACACACAATGACTCTCACCGGGGTACAGTCCCACACACACTGACTCTCACCGGGTACAGTCCCACACACACTGACTCTCACTGGGGTACAGTCCCACACACACTGACTCTTACCGGGTACACTCCCACACACACTGACTCTCACTGGGGTACAGTCCCACACACACTGACTCTCACTGGGGTACAGTCCCACACACACTGACTCTCCCCGGCGCACACTCCCACCCACACTGACTCTCACTTGGGTACATTCCCACACACACTGACTCTCACTGGGGTACTGTCCCACACACACTGACTCTCACTGGGGTACACTCCCACACACACTGACTCTCACTGGTGTACAGTCCCACACACACTGACTCTCACTGGGGTACAATCCCACACACACTGACTCTCACTGGGGTACGGTCCCACACTCACTGACTCTCACTGGGGTACGGTCCCACAGATACTGACTCTCACTGGGGTACAGTCCCACACACACACTGACTCTCACTGGGGTACAGTCCCACACACACACACTGACTCTCACTGGGGTACAGTCCCACACACACTGACACTCACAGGGGTACAGTATCACACACACACTGAATCTCACTGGGGGGCAGTCACACACACACACTAACTCTCAGTGGGGTACAGTCCCACACACACTGACTCTCACTGGGGTACAGTCCCACACACACTGACTCTCACTGGGGTACGGTCCCACACACACTGACTCTCACTGGGGTACAGTCCCACACACACTGACACTCACGGGGTACAGTATCACACACACACTGAGTCTCACTGGGGTACAGTCCCACACACACACTGACTCTCACTGGGGTACAGTCCCACACACACACTGACTCTCACTGGGGTACACACCCACACACACTGACTCTCACTGGGGTACAGTTCCACACACACTGACTCTCACTGAGATACAGTACAACACACATTGACTCTCACTGGGGTACAGTCCCACACACACTGACCCTCACTGGGATACAGTCACACGCACACTGACTCTCAGTGGGATACAGTCCCACACACACTGACTCTCACTGGGGTACAGTCCCACACACACTGACTCTCACTGGGGTACACTCCCACACACACTGACTCTCACTGGGTTACAGTCCCACACACACTGACTCTCACTGGGGTACAGTCCCACACACACTGACTCTCACTGGGATACAGTCACACACACACTGTCTCTCACTGGGGTACAGTCACACACACACACTAACAGTCACGGGGCCGTAGATGGTAAGTTTCTGACTCGTTGATTTTTGTTTTCTGCTTCATTAGTTTTTACGAACCTGAACTTTCACTGTTGCTCTAAACATTTTTTTGTTTTCTCATTTTGTGTCTCTCTTTCTCTTTCTGACCTGCATGGCCTCGTTGCTGTTTTGTGCAGTGTTTCTGAATGCTTTTCCACTCTTCTGTCTCTCTCTTCATGTTTTTATTATTGTGAGTTCATTGTGCTTCCACCTCCGGACTATCTCTCTGCGTTGCCCTTTTGCTACTGCTTTCTCTCATACCCATATATAGCATTCTCTTGTGAGCGTTCCCTCTGGGTGCCAGTATGCAGCTCCCTGACAGTAATCCTGATGTGAGACACTGCACCACAGCAGACACCGTCCAGGAAGCCAGTTCGATTCACAACATGCAGATGGAAGAGCCTTGTTAACTGCTGCCTCGCCCGCTCCACCCCAGGTAGGACTGGTGGAGCAGCTGAGCTCAGTTTGTGTATCCCTGAGTCTGTGTCTATGGACAGGCGTTCTCGGGTGGTTCGGGATTGGGTAGTGCAGTGTGAATAGCTCAGGGAGGTGTTGGATAAGCCACAGTGTTGTGTTGATGCTCAGCGAAGCACAGTGTTTGGTTGGTCCCTGTGCCACTGTCTCCGTCTCACATTGGACAGTTGGCAAAGGGAGAGGGCTGACTCCGCTCCGGATTTGGCTGGACGGGATGAGGTCTTCCTTCATGCAAGACCAGCCTCCTGCTCCCTCCAACAGGATTGAGGATCAGGTTCACAGTCCTTGTCATTCCTGGAAACTGGATTCAGTCTAAATGCAGGGATCGCTGGCAGTATCCCTTCCACTTCCTGATGGATCCGCAGGGATTCACAGAGATTCTGCAGGGATCTCTGGCTTGTTCCTGAACAGAGTGGCACATTTTGGAGAACCTGCTGAGAAGGTGGTCTCATTGACCATTGGACCAGCCTGAAGGGCCGCAAAGCTTTGTGCCCCTGACCTGCTTCCAGGTACTGATGTTTGCGGCCGCTCCCCACCTCACTACCTGTCTCTTGGGAAGGGCAAATGCAGAGAGAGACCATCAGACAGAATCCTCTTCCATTCCTTCCTGAGACCAAGCAGCTCAGCTTGTTTTCAGACACGAGCATTGAGCTGACTGCCCTTCCAATGGGACCACTCGGTGCAAACAGATCAAACACCACAAGCTCAAACACTTCAGCAAAACCCAGCCTCCGCCTGAGGTATGGTGTTCACCAACAGGGCACGGCCTGGACCCAGTCCTTGCTCTGAGATCCCAAAGAATCAGCAACAAAATCATCTCGACACTAACCATGCTGATCACAACAAGGATACCCGAAGGGAGATCAATACATTGCTGAAGGAACTACCAATTTACTGAGATCGAAGGGGGCAGTGTAGAGGGAGCTTTACTCTGTAACTAACCCCGTGCTGTCCCTGTCCCTGGGCGTGTTTAATGAAGTACAATGTGGAGGGAGCTTTACTCTGTCTCTAACCCCGTGTTGTCCCTGTCCCTGGGAGTGTTTAATGAGGTACAATGTAGAGGGAGCTTTACTCTGTCTCTAACCCCGTGTTGTCCCTGTCCCTGGGAGTGTTTAATGAGGTACAATGTAGAGGGAGCTTTCCTCTGTATCTAACCCCATGCTGCCCCTGTCCCTGGGAGTGTTTGATGGGGGACAGTGTAGAGGGACATTTACTCTGTATCTAACCCTGTGCTGTCCCAGTCCTGGGAGTGTTTAACGGGGACAGTGTAGAGGGAGCTTTACTCTGTTTCTAACCCCGTGCTGTCCTGGTCCTGGGAGTGTTTAACAGGGACAGTGTAGAGGGAGCTTTACTCTGTATCTAACTCCGGCCGTGGGAGTGTTTAACGGGGACAGTGCGTGGAAATTGTGCAGAGCGATATTTACGTTTGATTTCAGTGCTCTGGCTCCTGTCCTCAGGATGTTTTGTGGTTACTTTAGATGCTGTTGTGTGAACTTTCTCTCTGACTCCGTGATCCCTTTCCATGATAAAGCGGATCAGTCTAGACACATCCCGAATGTTTGATAAAGGATATGAACAAGTGGAGGAGTGTGTGCAGGAATGTAAACGGCTGCTGGATTTGATCATTGTTGATGAGTTAACAGTCACTGCCTGAGCATTACGATGGGCAGGACGCTGTTTCCTTCCCAGTGATGCCCATTATTCCCATTTGAAGAAATTAAAGATGAAGCCAGATGCTGGACAGATTTGATCTCCATTCCCCAATTTTCATGTCGTCAATGGTAAGGACAGCCTGCATACAGCTGCACTTTCTCTGGGTGTTTCTGCTCTCCCTCTCTAAGCTCGAGAATGCTGTTGGCCAGAGAATTTGTGGTTCTGTTCAAAAAAATGAAGGAGGCATATGCCGGGTGTAGATAGCTGGGATCGGGTGAATCCCTGGAAGTGGAGAACAGCAGGAGGAGTTTACTTAGCTGGGAAATCAGAAGAACAAAAAGGGACATGAGAAAGCTTTGGCAATTGGGGTTAAGGAGAATCCAAAGAGATTCTACAATAGATTCTGCTAAATTGCCCATAGTGTCCAAGGTTCGATGGACTAGCCTTCGGAAATCCAGGATTACCAAGAACAGGATAGGTGTGTGGGTCTTTTTGGAATGCTCTTTGGAGGGTTGGTGTGGACTTGATGGTCCAAATGGCCTGTTTCCACACTGTAGGGATTCTATGATTCTAAGTAGATTAAGGTCAAAAGAGGAACTAAGGAGAGAATAGGGTCCCTTAATGATAAATGGTGCCGTGTAAATGTGGAATCATGAGAGACAGGTGAGATACTGAAACAGATAGTTTGCACCAATATTCATTTTAGAGAAGGTCATGGAAGCTAGGGAAGTTGGGGAAATAAGTAGTCATGTCTTACACGAAGTGGAGGTGCTCAAGGTCTTGAAATGCATAAAGATAGATAAATCCCCAAGACCTGATTAGATGTTTCCCAGAACATTATGGGAAGTTAGGGAAGAAATTGCTGAGATCTTTGTTGAGCTATTTGTTTCATCAAAAACCATCAGTGAGATCCAGAAGACTGAAGGATGGCTAATGTTGCACCATATTTTGAGAAAGGCAGTCACGAGAAACTCGGAAATAAAAACCAGTATAATAAAGTGTGGGGCTGGATGGACACAGCAGGCCAAGCAGCATCTCAGGAGCACGAAAGCTGACATCTCCCTGATGAAGGGTCTAGGCCTGAAACGTCAGCTTTTGTGCTCCTGAGAAGCTGCTTGGCCTGGTGTGTTCATCCAGCCCCACACTTTGTTATCTTGGATTCTCCAGCATCTGCAGTTCCCATTATCACAAATAAAAACCAGTGAGCTTTATGCCAGTGACAAGAAATTAGAGTTAACATTTCAGGTCCGGTGACCCCTCCTGAGAACTCTGGAACTCAGGAAGGGTAGGACCCAAAATATTAACTCTGATTTCTCTTCACAGATACTGCCAGACCTGTGGAGCTTTTTCAGCAACTTCTGTTTCTGTTTCTGATTTGGAGCATCTGCTGTTCTTTCTGTTTTTATTTAGCCTTATGTCAGTGATGGGTAAATTGTTGGAGGGGTTTCCGAGGGCCAGCACTTACATGCATTTAGAAAGGCAAGGACTGATTTGGGGCAGTCAGTGTGGCTCTATGTGAGGGAAGCTGTGCCTTGCAAACTTAATTGAAATTTTTGAAGCGGCGACAAAGAGCATTGATGTAGGCAGAATGGAACGTGTTGGCCATGTGGACTTCAGCGAATGAGCTTCCTCATGGTATTCTGGTCAGGAAGGTCAGATCACATAGGGGCAGTTTTTTACACAGACGGTGGTGTGTGTATGGGATGAGCTGTCAGACGAGGTGTGGAGGCTGGTACAATTACAACATTTAGAAGACTATCTGGATGGGTATGTGAATAGGAAGGGTCCAGCGGGATATGGCCAAATGCTGGTAATGGGACTAGAGCAGAATGGAATGTGTGCTAGTTGTGAATGAGTTGGACCGAGGGGCCTGTTTCCATGCTGTATGGTGCTATGGCTGAATAGCAACAATTACCAAGGAGAGCCCGTTGTGTTCAGAGATAACAAGGTGTGGAGCTGGATGAACACAGCAGGCCAAGCAGCATCAGAGGAGCAGGAAGGCTGACATTTCGGGTTTGGGCCCTCCTTCAGAAATGGGGCCATTTCTGAAGAAGGGTCTAGGCCCGAAAGGTCAGCCTTTCTGCTCCTCTGATGCTGCTTGATCTGCTGTGTTCATCCAGCTCCACACCTTGTTATCTCAGATTCTCCAGCATCGGCAGTTCGTACTATCTCTGAGCCTTGTGTTTAGCCGATTTCTGTCAGGGCAGCAGTGATGTTGTATGTGCCCATCACACACACAGGATAATAAAATGTGAGGCTGGATGAACACAGCAGGCCAAGCAGCATCTCAGGAGCACAAAAGCTGACGTTTCGGGCCTAGACCCTTCATCAGAGAGGGGGATGGGGAGAGGGAACTGGAATAAATAGGGAGAGAGGGGGAGGCGGACCGAAGATGGAGAGTAAAGAAGATAGGTGGAGAGAGTGTAGGTGGGGAGGTAGGGAGGGGATAGGTCAGTCCAGGGAAGACGGACAGGTCAAGGAGGTGGGATGAGGTTAGTAGGTAGCGGGGGGTGCGGCTTGGGGTGGGAGGAAGGGATGGGTGAGAGGAAGAACCGGTTAGGGAGGCAGAGACAGGTTGGACTGGTTTTGGGATGCAGTGGGTGGGGGGGAAGAGCTGGGCTGGTTGTGTGCTGCAGTGGGGGGAGGGGATGAACTGGGCTGGTTTAGGGATGCAGTAGGGGAAGGGGAGATTTTGAAACTGGGGAAGTCCACATTGATACCATATGGCTGCAGGGTTCCCAGGCGGAATATGAGTTGCTGTTCCTGCAACCTTCGGGTGGCATCATTGTGGCAGTGCAGGAGGCCCATGATGGACATGTCATCTAGAGAATGGGAGGGGGAGTGGAAATGGTTTGCGACGGGGAGGTGCAGTTGTTTGTTGCGAACTGAGCGGAGGTGTTCTGCAAAGCGGTCCCCAAGCCTCCGCTTGGTTTCCTCAATGTAGAGGAAGCCACACCGGGTACAGTGGATGCAGTATACCACATTGGCAGATGTGCAGGTGAACCTCTGCTTAATGTGGAATGTCATCTTGGGGCCTGGGATGGGGGTGAGGGAGGAGGTGTGGGGACAAGTGTAGCATTTCCTGCGGTTGCAGGGGAAGGTGCCGGGTGTGGTGGGGTTGGAGGGCAGTGTGGAGCGAACAAGGGAGTCACGGAGAGAGTGGTCTCTCCGGAAAGCAGACAGGGGAGGGGATGGAAAAATGTCTTGGGTGGTGGGGTCGGATTGTAAATGGCGGAAGTGTCGGAGGATGATGCGTTGTATCCGGAGGTTGGTAGGGTGGCGTGTGAGAACGAGGGGGATCCTCTTGGGGCGGTTGTGGCGGGGGCGGGGTGTGAGGGATGTGTTGCGGGAAATATGGGAGACGCGGTCAAGGGCGTTCTCGATCACTGTGGGGGGAAAGTTGCGGTCCTTAAAGAACTTGGACATCTGGGATGTGCGGGAGTGGAATGTCTTATCGTGGGAGCAGATGCGGCGGAGGCGGAGGAATTGGGAATAGGGGATGGAATTTTTGCAGGAGGGTGGGTGGGAGGAGGTGTATTCTAGGTAGCTGTGGGAGTCGGTGGGCTTGAAATGGACATCAGTAACAAGCTGGTTGCCTGAGATGGAGACTGAGAGGTCCAGGAAGGACCGCAACTTTCCCCCCACAGTGATCGAGAACGCCCTTGACCGCGTCTCCCGTATTTCCCGCAACACATCCCTCACACCCCGCCCCCGCCACAACCGCCCCAAGAGGATCCCCCTCGTTCTCACACACCACCCTACCAACCACCGGATACAACGCATCATCCTCCGACACTTCCGCCGTTTACAATCCGACCCCACCACCCAAGACATTTTTCCATCCCCTCCCCTGTCTGCTTTCCGGAGAGACCACTCTCTCCATGACTCCCTTGTTCGCTCCACACTGCCCTCCAACCCCACCACACCCGGCACCTTCCCCTGCAACCGCAGGAAATGCTACACTTGTCCCCACACCTCCTCCCTCACCCCTATCCCAGGCCCCAAGATGACATTCCACATTAAGCAGAGGTTCACCTGCACATCTGCCAATGTGGTATACTGCACCCACTGTACCCGGTGTGGCTTCCTCCACATTGGGGAAACCAAGCGGAGGCTTGGGGACCGCTTTGCAGAACACCTCCGCTCAGTTCGCAACAAACAACTGCACCTCCCCGTCGCAAACCATTTCCACTCCCCCTCCCATTCTCTAGATGACATGTCCATCATGGGCCTCCTGCACTGCCACAATGATGCCACCCGAAGGTTGCAGGAACAGCAACTCATATTCCGCCTGGGAACCCTGCAGCCATATGGTATCAATGTGGACTTCACCAGTTTCAAAATCTCCCCTTCCCCTACTGCATCCCTAAACCAGCCCAGTTCGTCCCCTCCCCCCACTGCACCACACAACCAGCCCAGCTCTTCCCCCCCACCCACTGCATCCCAAAACCAGTCCAACCTGTCTCTGCCTCCCTAACCGGTTCTTCCTCTCACCCATCCCTTCCTCCCACCCCAAGCCGCACCCCCAGCTACCTACTAACCTCATCCCACCTCCTTGAATTGTCCGTCTTCCCTGGACTGACCTATCCCCTCCCTACCTCCCCACCTATACTCTCTCCACCTATCTTCTTTACTCTCCATCTTCGGTCCGCCTCCCCCTCTCTCCCTATTTATTCCAGTTCCCTCTCCCCATCCCCCTCTCTGATGAAGGGTCTAGGCCCGAAACGTCAGCTTTTGTGCTCCTGAGATGCTGCTTGACCTGCTGTGTTCATCCAGCCTCACATTTTATTATCTTGGAATTCTCCAGCATCTGCAGTTCCCAAATTCTCTGACACACACAGGATAAACAGCTCAGAAACATGCCATTTGGCCCAACTAGTCCATGCTGATTTATGCTCCAATTGAATTCTCCTGTTTGAAATCTATCACTTGCCCTGTAAGTCCCTGTTCCCTCATTGGCTTTACCACCTTCCTCTTAACTGTTGCTCTATTATTCACCTCACCTACTCTGATTGGTACAAAGTCCTACATTGTCACAATGCTTGGCTGAAGATGTTTCTGCTGAATTTCTTGTTCCTGTTCTTGGTGGCTATGGTGTGCCGATGGTGTTTCTTGCTGATGTGATCCTTGCTGACGTTCTGCTTGTACGACTGGCTCTGAGGACGATGCTTGTAGTTTGCACCTCTGAAACTTGCAGGGGTGGACCCTCCTGTCAATTACAGTGCACACTTCCCTGGATGGGCACAGTGCCAACAACACTCGAGAAGTTTAACACCATCCTGGGTGCCTGGAGCACGTTGCCAGCGGAGGTGGTAGACGCAGACACGATGGTGTTTTTTAAGATGTATCTGGACAGGTACATGGATGTACAGGGAGCAAAAGGATACAGACCGTTAGAAAATAGAGGTGTAGACAGAGGATCTGGATCAGCGCAGGCTTGAAGGGCTGTTCCTGTGCTGTAATTTTCTTTGTTTTTTTGTTCTTTTGCATCCAGGACAAAGCAGCCACTTGATTGGCACCACATCCACAAACATCCCACTCCCTCCACCACCGACACTCAGTAGCAGCAGTGTGTACTATCTGCAAGATGCACTGCAGAGATTCACCAAAGATCCTCAGACAGCACCTTCCAAACCCACAACCACTTCCATCCAGAAGGACAAGGACAGCAGATACATGAGAACACCACCAGGTTCCCCTCCGAGCCACTCACCATCCTGACTTGGAAATATATCGCTGTTCCTTCACCATCCCTAGATCAAAATCCTGGAATTTTGTCCCTCAGGGCATTGTGTGTCCACCTGCAGTGTATAGACTGCAGTGGTTCAAGAAGGCAGCTCACCACCACCTTCTCAAGAGGCAAATTTGGACAGACAATAAATGCTGGGCCCAGCCATTGATGCCCATGTCCCATGAGTGCATTTTTAAAAATGCATTGTGTCCTGAGCCATTGGAATGCTGCAGGAATATCCTCCTCCATCTCATCTATACCATTGCTTCCAACTCTAATACTGAACATCACGTTTGGTCACAATGGATCAAACTCTGTCTTTTTCACTCCACTGTACAGAATCCCAATGAATCAAAGCCCCTCCCCATCACTCCCAAAGCAGAGAATCCTGCTATCTGAACACCTTCGAATGCAATACACTCTGTAGAATCAGACTGGACTACATTCCCTTCTACAGAATCCCCACGGAGCAAGCCCCCCTCCTCTTTCATTACATTATATCATCAATAACTCAACAGTAGTTTGCATCTACACAACACCTATACTGTAGTAAAAGGATGCAAGGTGCATCACAGAACCAATTGTAAAATAAAACATGACACTGAGTTACTGGAGGAACAATGAGCTCAGATGAACATAAGAGTTAGGAGCAGAGATTGACTGTTCAGGCCAATAAGCCTGTCCCTCCATATCTATGATCATGACAGATCTGGTTATGGCTTCAGGTCCACTTTCCTGTTTGCCCCTCAAAACCCTTGACTCTATTGTCAGTCAACAATTTGTCTGACTCAGTCTTGAATATCCTCAATGATCCAGCCTCCATGATATTAGGTGGAAGAGGATTCTCTCTCATCCTGCCATTTTCATTCCTGTTTCTAGGAGTTTGAGTTTGCAATTTCTTTCATATATTCTCAGAGGGGAGGAAATCTGTAGAATTCTTTACTGCAGAGGGCTGTCGTGGCAGGGTCATTAAGTCTACTTAAGGCTGAGATAGACATTTTCTAATCAGGAAGGGAATCTTGGGTTCTGGAGAAATGGCAGGAAAGTGGAGTTGAGGATTATCAGATCAGTGAAGCAGACTTGATGGGCTGAATGGTCACTTCTGCTCCTACATCTTATGGTTTTATGAGATAGATTGGTTGAGCAGAAGTCAAGGACGAGTACCCTGTTCAGGCTCGGGTTCCTTTGGGGCACTCTTTATTGTACACTCATAGAACATAGAACATTACAGCACAGTACAGGCCCTTCGGCCCTCGATGTTGTGCCGACCTGCCATACCAATCTGAAGCCCATTACTCATACTCATGATATTCATGGTAACTAGAAATATCTCAGACTCTGATCTTCCCAATTATGAAGACTGTTTTGTATGTGTGCTTCGCTTTTCACTCTTCCATTCTCTCTAACTCCGCCCACAATATACTATTTATACTCAGCACAGAGTAACTCTCTGACATCATTGTGTAGTTGCTGCATGGTTGTAAAGCCCTTACACAACAAATTCCATGGACTAACACCACTAATGCTTCTTGGCTTCTTCTGAGCCCTCTCGCTTTCCCAAACACACAGTCAGTTGATTTCCTACTTTTTCATCTCCCCAGGACTACTGCTGAACCCTGATTCCAACACTTAGCTGCCTACTACTGCCAGAAATTTCCTCCTGAGTTCTGCTAGCAAACAGCTATCCAACTGGCCTTGACACCTCTCTGAGTACCCTACATATACTCTGCCTTCACAGCTTGGAGACAAAAGTACTTTCATTCAGCTAAAGCAAACAAAATGTAATCACTTAAATGTTCCATGTCCTGGGGATTTAGTGTCAGTAACTGGTGAATGTTACTCGATAAGGTAAGCTGTAAATTAATTAATTAGGAAGATGCATGTCTGACATACTCTGAAGACCTTGCTTGTGCTGTGCTGGAATTTCAGTTCTCCCCAAACTACAATCAATTAAGTGTGTGCTCCCAGATTCATTCAAAAGCATCATCATTTGAGAACTGAGGGCTGGGGCAGGTACGCCATGAGCCAACGACAACAGGGGGGCACAGTAAGCCCTAACACATTGGCCACACTGCCCTGCATCAAGAACATATTGGAACTGACAACGAGACTCCGAGGACCACGAGGAATCACAGTGGCCCACTGACACTCTATGAAAAATACTTACAAGGATTAAAGACCCCATTCCCACAATATGCAGAACCGATGGAATCAAGGGCTACGGGGAGAAGTGGAGTTGAGATGCCCATCAGCCATGATTTAAATGGCGGAGTGGACTTGATGGGCCGAATGGGCTTATTACCACTCCTATGTCTTATGGTCTTATGGTTTACCAAGTGCTGTGCAATGACTGCCACAAACATTACGTAGGACAGACAGGAAGGAAACTGGCCATCAGAATGGTTTACCAGTGGTAGTCGTGGAAGCGGAGTCATTAGTGACATTTAAGCGACTGCTGGACGTGCACATGTACAGTGGTGAATTGAGGGGAATGTAGGTTAGGTTATTTTGTTTTTGGATTAGGATTATTCCACGGCACAACATCGTGGGCCGAAGGGCGTGTACTGTGCTGTACTTTTCTATCTTCTATGTTCTAGAATACAAAACACTCTCCTTAATATTGATACATTCAGACAATGAAGGCCATCAGTTTAACTGGGACAAGGTAACTATGGTAGCCCAAGCCAAACATAGACACGCACAGGAATTCCTAGAGGCGTGGTTCCCCACCCGTAATACAATCAACAAACATATAGAATGGGACCCCATATACAAACCCGCACAGATCCAAACCGGAAATGACAGGACTCACCATAACAGACTGGACAGTATAAATTCCAAACGGACATGAATAACATCGCTTCATCAGAGGTTCCACTGATGATGTCACCTAGCATGGCACCGAAATGTCTGAATGAGAGCAAGCCAACTCGGTGAGCAAGCCAACAACCTCACCCACAACCTGAGCTATAGATCTTTGCCAAAACTTTAAGTTCAGTAAAACTTTGACTTGATTCCTCTTCCAGTCAATGCTAGCGTTCTATTGGCCTTCCAAGCCATTTGCTGAGCCTGTGTACTGACGTTTTGATGTCTAAAAGCTTGGCCAAAGTGGTAGGTTTTAAAGAAAATCTCCAGCCATAGAAGAGAGCTACCATGACATGTCACAAAGGAATTCCAGAGTTTAGGCACAGTCACTTAAAATCGGGAATCCTTAAGAGGCCAAAATGAGAAGAGCACAGATATCCCCAAGGGTTTGGGGGTATTGGAGACTGCAGCGACCGAGAAGGGGACGAAAATGTAATAATTTGGGTGTTGTTTAACTGGGATTCAGTGTATGTTAGTGAGCTCTGGGGCTGGAAGAATTTGATGTGAGTTATGATCATATGAATTTACAAAATAGGAGCAGGATTAGGACATTAGGCTCCTTGAGCCTGCTCTACCACTCAAGAAGATCTCATTTCTGTTTCAGATGTCATAATTCAAATTCCCCTGCTAGCCTTTCATCCCCCTGCCCAAGATCCACCTCCCTCTTAAAAATATACAATGATCCACACCCAGAGACAGACACCTCCAAATTTTCCGAGAAAAGAACCATCTTCATCTCTGTCCCTAAATTATGACCCCTAATTTTAAAAATGTGCCCCCAGTTCTCGACCCTCCTGCAAATGGAAATACCCTTTCCCCATCCACCTTTTGAAGACCATTCAAGGTCTGATACACTTCAATAAAATCACCCCTCACTCTGCTAAACTCCAGCAGAAACAAGCCCAGTCTGTCCATCCTTTCCCCATTAGACGGCCCACTCATTATCACATTTATAAACAGACCTGTCAAACATTAGAGTTGATCTTTCTCTGCACCTTCCCTGTAGCTGTAAACTATATTCTGCTTCCTGCTTTATTACCCTGATGTATTTATGTAAGGGTATGATTTGTCTAGATAGCATGAAAAACAATACTTTTCACTGTATCAATACTTTTCATGTTGGTTAGGTGATAGCCTAGTGGTCTTATCACTACACAGTTAATCCAGAGTCGAGATAACCTTCTGGGAACCTGGGTTCAAATCCTAGCATGGTAGATGGTGAAATTTGAATTCAATCAATCAAAATCTGGAATTAAGAATCTAGTGGTAAGTGTGAATCCATTATCAATTTTTGGAAAGACCCATATGGTTCACTAATGAAGGAAACTGCCTTCCTTACCTGGTCTGGCCTACATGTGACTCCAGACCCACGGCAATGTGGTTGACTCTTAACTGCCCTCTGGGCAATAAGTGCTGCCCAGCCAGTGATGCCTTCCTCCTGTGAATGAATAAAGAAAATTTAAAAAAAGAACTGTATTTAGATACATGTGAATAAATCAAATCAATCCACTAAATCTCCTCCGACTCACTTGCAATATGTTCACATCCTGATTAAGCATACGGGCAGAAGTGGCTTGGGAGGTTTCATTTTGTTTATACCCATGAGGATGAGGGCGTTGCTGGCCAGACCAGCATTTATTGCCCTTCCCTAACTGCCCAGAGGGCAGCTAAGAGTCAATCACACTGCTCCGGGTCTGGAATCATGTAAGAGCAGGTAAGGATGGTCACTTCCTTCCCTAAAGGGCATCAGTGAACTAGGTGGGAGTTGACTTGATGGTCGACAATGGATTCATGGTCACTATTAGACTTGTAATTCCAGATTTTTTTTCCATTGAATTCAAATTCCATCATCTGCTGTGGTGGGATTTGAACCTGGATCCCCGGAATATTGACTGGGCCTCTGGCTTAACAATCAAGCAACCATACCACTAAGCCGTTGCCTCATTTTATGGAATATGTATGAGTAGGTGGGAATTACTAATGCAACAACGACAGGGAATGGGAAGCAGCAGCAGATGAGCTGAAATCGAGGCGCAGTGGAACATTGTAAGAAGGTTCAAAACTGGTGGTCACAGCAATGGTATGGGCATGTCAATCACAAAATCATACAGTGCAGGAGAGGCCCTTTGGCCCATCCATTAGCCTGTACCATTAAAACTATATTAGTACGGTGAGCAAGTCAACAGCCTCACTGTTATTACCTACACTAGCCACACTTTCCCACACTAGACCATTGCTTTGAATGTTATGACATTTCAAGTGCTCAGCCAAGTACTTTTTAAAGTACTCCCAGGCAGTGCGTTCCAAATTCCCACCACCTTCCGTGTGAAAAAGGTTTTCCTCAAATCCCCTCTAAACCTCCTGCATTTGTCTTTAACAAAAATGCCCCTAATTATCGACCCTTCTTATTGACATGTGGTCAGAAACACACGTAACGGTCAAAAGTCACATGACAGTCTGGTTCAGCCTCAGTCTGTGACCAGGGAGAAGGAGTGGGGTGTGTGGCGGTGATAAAGCCAATAGTTTCACCCTTTGTAATGGAGCTGAACGGAATGTTTGCTCATGCAGGCAGGGGTGTCCCAGTCAAGAAAATGAAAAACTACGTGAGAACGGAGAGGTTGGGAGAGAGGCAAGTGTAGCGAGCATTGTTAAAATTGCATGTTGGGAATTGCTGCTTTATTTCTGGATGACGTTGTTGGGAGGCAGTACAGCAGGTCAGAGGCTGGAAGAGAAGTCAGTTCGGTTGGCCCAGTGAATTAAACTGTTCGCTGTCACACCCACAGCCCAGAGTCCAGCTGTGCATCCAACTGCACTGTTGAAAATCCGAAGAGACCATTCTCTTCCTGGTCACTCTTAGTGATCTGAGTGAAAAATACCAGAGCTTCCCACTCACTGTCAATGCTAGATTCGCCAGTTTTCCACGTAGCCAACCCTGAAACACCCAGTCTGTGGGGAGCTTGGTTTTGCTGACTGTGTGTGTCAGAATTGAGAAAGATAGAGGCTGGAGATGGCTATTTTGGACTGATTCTTCGGAACATACTTCTTTTACTGAGAAGATTAATGGGAGTGGATGCTTCCTTTTTTATAGTGTCCTGGTATCTGATCTCTCTGTGTACTCCTTGTTGAAGTTGCTCATGAGTTATTGTTTTGACCATTGCCAAGTCTTGTTTTTAATTGAATCTGAACCACTGGAGAGGCAGCTTTGCATTTCAATATTCAATCTCAGGATAGTAGCATTGCTTGCGTATTCAATGGTCATTCAGCGTTCTGACGAAGGGTCTTGGATCTGAAATGTTAACTCTGCTTTCTCTCCACAGATGCTGTCAGATCTGCTGAGCTTTTCCAGAAATTTCTGTTTTTGTTTGTTATTATCTATGCTGCATTGTTCTCAAGAATAGAGAGTGGCAATGTAGCTGTTAGGCTGCTGAAAATCCTGAGATCTAAACTAATAATTCACAGTCAGGAGATCATAGAATCTCTACAGGTTGGAAACAGGCCCATCAGCCCAGCAAGTCCACACTGACCCTCAGAGTATCCCATCCAGACCCATCCCTCTGTAACACCCTAATCTACACACCCCTGAACATTACGGGCAATTTAGCATGGCCAATCCACCCTAACCTGCACATCTTTGGACTGTGGAAGGAAACTGAAGCACCCGGAGGCAAACCATGCAGACATGGGGAGAATATGCAAACTCCAAACAGTCAGTCAACCAAGGGTGGGGTTGAACCCAGGTCCCCGGCACTGTGAGGCAGCAGTGCTAACCACTGAGCCACTCCTAATGAGAAAAGCCTAATAGCTGGAGAATTGAAATTCAATTAACAAAATCTGGAATACAAAGTAAATATCAATTCTAATTAAAAACCCTGATTGGATTAAACTGCTTTAAATGATGTAATCTTTAGTTTTTCTGTGTGTGACTTCAGACTCACGAGAATGTTGTTGAGCTTTCGCTGCTTTCTAAAATGCCCAAGCGCATCACGCACCAGGAACTTCGAACAATAAGCAGTGGCATTAACGAGAGGTGTAACATTCTCAAAGTGTTTGGTAGGTTAGATATTGAGAGGATGTTTCCCCTCACTGAGAGCCTAGATCAAGAGGTGATAGACTCAGAATAAAGGACTCTAAAAGCTTTGCTGAACTTCTGTCCAATGTCACTTTTTGTTTGGTCAAGAACAATTTTTCTAGTCTCTATTTTAACATTTAACTGGTAGCCATGACGTGGAGGTGGCAATGTTGGACTGGGCTGGGCATAGTCAGAAATCAGGCAACACCAGGTTTTAGTCAACAGGTTTATTTGGAAACACAAGTTTCAGATTGTAACCCTTTGTCAGGCAGAATGTCATCACCTGTCGAAGGAGGGTACTCCGAAAGCGTGTGCTTTCAAATAAACCTGTTGGACTATAACCTGGTGTTGTCTGACTTCTGACAACATCAGTGTTTAGTAGGTTAGATATTGAGAGGATGTTTCCCCTCACTGCGCGTCTAGAGGAAGAGGTGATCGACTCAGAATAAAAGACTGACATTTAGGACTGAGATGCCTTCGTTCAGATGTCTTTGGAATTTGCTATGCCAAAGGGTCATGGTCATTCCAACATTGAATCTATTGAAGACAGAAATCAATCAAGCTTGATTGCCCAGTTCCAAACAAATGTGTGATTAAACATTTGCAGCTCAGTTATGTCCAAACATGTCGATTTTCCAATTCTCATCATCCATAAATATATGCGTTCCCAATGCAGTGACTAAAAGAGGAAGTGGTGCTGTGCATTCATCTTTAGTCGGTGAGGTGAATGTTCCAGGATTTTGACCCAGCAATAATGAAAGAATGAGTCCAAATAAAGAAGCTATTTAACTTGGAGAGGAGGTTGAAGATGATCGTTTTCCCAAGTACAGGTCTGAAGATCTTTTGGTGTATTTCTGCAGTGCATCTTGTAGATAGTACACACTGCTGCGACTGAGCTGTGATGGAGAGAGTGGATGTTAAAGGTGGTGGATGGGCTGCCATTGGAATGGGCTACCAGTGATTTGTACATCTGTAGGTTATACTCCTGAAAACCCAGGAAGTTGCTAATTCTGATTGCTTGCAGTGAAAACAATTGCAAAGTTGATGTGTTAAGAGAGACGGCAGAATATGAGAATTCTACTTGTCTCCACGAAGACTCCCACAGTCTGGTGGTCTAAGTTAACTTTGCTGAGGTGACCAAAGTGAGGAAACGGTGATAGAACTGGAAGAGGCGGAAGAGGAGAGTGCAAAAGCAGGAAGGCAGCCAGTTTGTAATGGCAAGCCCAGGCAGTGGCTCAATCATTTATCCAGTCTCTCAGCACAAACAGAAACAGGAAACACTTAGTACAGGCTGTGCTACAAACTGATTAGATTACTGCCTGGTTTGAGATAACACACTGTGAATTCAAGAAGCCAAGATATCACATCAGCTTTACATTCAGAGTGTTCTCTGTTAAGAATTGGGGATTGTTACAATCAGAGTGAATGGGAAGGGTTTTGTGTCCATTAGGATGGTATAGAATGGGAGTGAATGGAAGGGTTTGGCTCCATTGGGATGGTGTAGAGTGGGAGTGAATGGGAAGGGGTTTGTGTCCATTGGGATGGTGTAGAGTGGGAGTGAATGGGAAGGGTTTTGTGTCCATTGGGATGGTGTAGAGTGGGATTGAATGGAAGGGGTTTGGCTCCATTGGGATGGTGTAGAGTGGGAGTGAATGGGAAGGGGTTTGTGTCCATTGGGATGGTGTAGAGTGGGAGTGAATGGAAGGGGTTTGGCTCCATTGGGATGGTGTAGAGTGGGAGTGAATGGGAAGGGGTTTGGCTCCATTGGGATGGTGTAGAGTGGGAGTGAATGGGAAGGGGTTTGGCTCCATTGGGATGGTGTAGAGTGGGAGTGAATGGGAAGGGGTTTTTCTCCATTGGGATGGTGTAGAGTGGGAGTGAATGGGAAGGGGTTTGTCTCCATTGGGATGGTGTAGAGTGGGAGTGAATGGGAAGGGGTTTGTCTCCATTGGGATGGTGTAGAGTGAATGGGAAGGGGTTTGTCTCCATTGGGATGGTGTAGAGTGGGAGTGAATGGGAAGGGGTTTGTCTCCATTGGGATGGTGTAGAGTGGGAGTGAATGGGAAGGAGTTTGGCTCCGTTGGGAAGGTGGAGAGTGGAAGTGAATGGGAACGGGATTGGGCCCATTGGGATTGTGGAGAGTCGAAGTGAATGGGAAGGGGTTTGGTTCCATCAGGAATGTGTAGGGTGGTAGTGAATGGGAAGAGGCTTTTCAATTGGGATTTTGTACAGTGCAAGTGAATGGGAACAGTTTTGGATCCTTTAGGATTACATAAATTTGTTGGACAATCATTGGTGAATGCTACTTGTTATATTTTTTAAAGTATGGGACATTGTACAAAGTACAGATGTAAACAGAAATATCTTGGGCACGTTTCAGCAAACAGAAGAGGAGGAATGTAAAATATGCCCAATCAAGCCCGCAGGGGCACGTAGTTAAGATAAAGCAGCGAGATCTTGCAGTGCCTGGCCCAGTGTTTACCTCAGTGCAGTCAGATCTCCTGCAAGGTCTCTCAGAATGAGATCCTGTTCTTGTCTGGGTGAAGCAGAAGCATATTGTGTGAGGCCAGCAAATAAATCCCATGCCCGTGACTGGTGGGAAAGTGACAGTCTGAGGTCAGCGGGTGGCAGATACTGAGCAAACAGTTTGGATATGTCTGGGGACCATACCTGCCTTTGGTGAGTTTACATCAAACTTCGATCTTTTTGATCCCTTCAAACTGTAATGATCTCTTCTCTGACCCTTCCTGTCCAGCACGGTTCCTGTTATCTTCGAGTCAATAACAGCTTGGTCACATGTCCCACACATCATCAGTCATGGGTCAAAACTGGCTGCAGGGGACTGTATCAACTCTGAATCCCCTCCTTATCTCCCCTCCTGCCCCTGTTCATCATTCCCTTTCCTTTTCTTCATCTCCATATCAACCCCTATTCCATCCTGGTTCTCTGCCTCGTTTCCCCTCTGCTGTTATAGAGTCATGCTTTGGCACAGGCACTTATTATATTTCTCTCTGCTATGTGTTTTCTAACAAGCGCAGCTTCGCTATGGGAAGCAGAGTCTGATTTAGTCGTCAATTCTTTCTCTTTTAATTCGATCTTGGGATGTGGGTGTCGCTGGCTGGACCCAGCATTTATTGCCTGACCCTAGTTACCCCTTTGAGAAGGTGGGGGCAAGCTGCCTTCTCGAACCGCTGCAGCCCTGAAGGTGCAGATTCTTTTGCGATGCTGTGAGTTGTTCACTGCATCGAGTTACCCAGCTCTATCTGCTCGATGGTTTCAGTGTTCTGGGCAAGACAAGCTTTTTAATGCTGATTATTGTACAGTGCGAGAGTCAGACCATCCAGCAATTGATTCTCCCCTCTGGTTAGACACTACTTCAACACCATCCTTGGCAGTAATAATCAGCACTGCTCTGAGATTCACCAGGATGTTGCCTGGGCTAGAGAGAGATCGGACAGAATGGAATTGTTTTCCTCAGGGCAGAGGAGATTAAGAGATAACATGACTGACATGTATAAAATGATGAGGGGCAGATACATGGACGAAACCTTTCCCCTTAGTGTAGGGATCAGTGACCGGGGGACATAGGTTTCAGGAAGGGGGCAAGGTTTAGAGAGGCTGCTAGGAATTTTTTTTTCACCCAAAGGATGGTGGGAACCTGGAGCTCACTGCCAGTAAGGGTGGGAGAGGCAGGAAATCTCATCACATTGAAGAGGGATTTAGATGTGAACTTGTGATGTCAAGGCTATGGACCATGTGCTGGGAAATGGGATTAGAGAGCAGTGAGCTGGTTGTTTTTGACCTGCGCAGATACAATGGGCCAAAGGGCCTGGTTTCTGTGCTGTAGGCCTTTGTGTCAGTGGAGAGGTCCTCGGCACTGACCCTCCGACAGAGCAGCATTCCCTCAGTACTGACCCTCCGACAGTGCGGCACTCCCTCGGCACTGATCCTCCGACAGTGCCCACTCCCTCATTACTGACCCTCCGACAGAGCAGCACTTCCTCAGCACTGACCCAGGTTGTGTGTCTCACTGCGTGAGGTTACCATGAGGGATGTGGGACCAAGGCAGAGATGTGGAGCTGGGTCATAGATCAGACAAGGAATGACAGCATGGTAGTCAAGATCTGAGTGGCCTCTGCCTGTCCCATGTGTTTACTTTCTCCAATGATGGAGGTTTTGGCAGAGAAAGGGCTACACAAGAGTAATGAGTGAGAAGCATAGATAGGAAGCCATTGCCTGTTCCTTACCACTTTATATCTCCAATCAGGGCCAAACTCATATTGTCCAGGAGCACATTGCTCGCTTGACAATGAATACCAAATTCTGCAACAGAGATTCACAAACTGCAAGTTGTATCCGGCCGCAGAGAGTGTTAATATTGTCCAGGGCAGTAATTCCGAGCCGACAATTTATTTTTCTTTTGCACTTGTTGCCAAACTCACTGCCTTCACTAAATCAAAAGACTGAACTCCAAAATATGTTCCAAATATTTACATAACACATGGGCTGCTCTCCCAATGCCTTCAGAAATGATTTTCCTGCATTATCTAGCCTTTTATGGTAGCTTTTGATCATTACTTTGTTGGGCGAGTGGCTGAGAAGTTAACAAATGGTTGTATTTGTTTGTTCATCAAGAAACTTTTTGGCCATCCAGCCACATCGTCCCTGGGCCAAGTGCACTGTGCGTGTGGTAGTCTCTATGTGCAAACTCATGACTTGGAGAGTGTAGAAACAGATAACATCAAAGGCTCCAGAGTTTTTATTCTTCATCACCACTGCATTCTCATCACTGAGCCACGACAGGAGATTGAGTATGACATTTGGCCTCAGAGCTGTAGGGAGAGAGGGCAACTTCACTGAGGTCACTAACTACATGTCAGGGGAGCTCAGAAGTGTGACACTGATGAGGATGTATTTGGAGTAGGCCTCAGTGGCAGAATGAAGATCTGGTACTTGCTTTTGGGATCATTGGAGTGTTATGGTGCAGGAGGAGGCCAATCAGCCCATCGTTGGCTCTCCAAATAAGCATAGTGACATAGTGCCGTTCTCGATAGCCTTGCACTTTCTATCCAAATAACCATCTATTGTCCCTCTTAAATACTTCAGTGGAACCTGTCTGCACCACATTTTCAGGCAGTGCATTACACACCCTAACCATTCACTGTGTGAAAACGTTTTTCTCACATCTTGAGATAGTGGGAACTGCAGATGCTGGAGAATCTGAGATAATAAAGTGTGGAGCTGGATGAACATAGCAGGCCAAGCAGCATCAGAGGAATAGGAAAGCTGATGTTTCGGATCTGGAAATGTCAGCTTTCTTGCTCCTCTGATGCTGCTTGGCCTGCTGTGTTCATCTAGCTCTACACCTTGTTATCTCACATCTTGCTTTGTTTGCACATCACATCTATATCCATCTCATTCTTGCTTCTTTCAGAAGTGGGAAAAGCTTCATCCTCTGCTTTATTTTGAAAACCTCCATCAGCTCTCCTTGCAGTCTCCTGTCTCGAAGAGTAGTCCCACCCTCTCCAATCTGTTTGCATTGCTGAAGTTCCCTCTCCTGGAACCATTCTTGTAAACCGTTTCTGCACTCTCTCCAATGTATTCACTTCTTCCCCATAATGAAGCACACACATAGCACATGCGCTACGCCACCTGAGGCCTCACCAGTGTTTTATGCAACAGAAGGAAAAAGCAACTTATGTTTCCATAAATAGTTGCTTGGTAATATAGATCTTGATTATTGTTGACAAAAAAAGAAACAATTCTATGGAAGGTTTTCATCTTGCACTCATCTGGACCATTCACAAGAATACCAATATAAAGGGAAAACAACATTCATACTGTATGAGAGGAGACTGGTGATTGGTTGGCAAATGGTGTCTGATTGATAAATACATTGCCACTGAGAATGCCTCTACCAACTGCTGTCCACCCACCAACCAATCAGATTATCTTCTTCCACAATGAATATTGTTTTCCTTAACACTGGTATTCTTGTAAATTGTCCTGATGAGTGAAAGCTGAAGGGTTTTGATAAAATGGATCTTTTTCCGTATTACTTACATTTAAGTATCATCTTTCACCACTTCAAGGCATCTCAAAGCTTTACAATGATTCAACTGCTTTGAAGATGTAAAGGCAAGTAGCAAGATCCCACAAACACCAATGTGGTAATGACGAGGTAATCTATTTTTTGGGTGATGAGACTCAGGCACAATGATTGCTCGAAGACACCAGAGAGAACTCTCCAGCTGTTCTCTGAAATGGGCATAGACTGAACGTATTTCTTGGTGTGATGCCTATGACCAGCATCCTGGATCATTGAGCCATGCACGGCAGAGAAAACCAGTGCTTTGGTCAGATCGAAGGGAATTAGCAAAACTGACGATGTATTGAGAATCACCATTTTCCCCTTCCCATTCATTTTGATGAAAAGAAAGCCTGGGTTTGTCCTAATTTCTTCAGGGATTGTGGGTGTTGCTAATTTAGCCAGCCGCAAAGCTGTGAAGAGTTGACCACATTTCTGTGGGACTGGAGACCAAATCAAGTGAAGCAGTATATAATTCCAGTTTGCTATTGATTTAAATCTCACCGTCGGCCCCTGGTGGGATTTGAACCCACGTCACCTGGATATAAATCTGGGGCCCTCGATTACAAACCCATTGACCAGCACCAGATTGATGTTCCTCTTGTCTCTGACCATACAACAGTTTGAGATCACTGCCTTGAGAATGTTTCACTGAGCTGAGGTTTGAATGAGTTGACTGTGCGTTGTGGCAATGAATAAAACTCCTATCTTGGAGGCGCATGCACTACCACGGAGTTATGATGGACACCCAGATGTCAGGTCAATGGTAGGATTGTAGAGTTGGTCAACAAGAAGGAGTTTGTCGTGTTTAATTAGCTGTGTCTGTAAACGTTAGCCTTCGAGCACAGCACATAGAGTCACAGAGGGTCTGTGAGCAATCTGGTTGACTCTCAACTGCCCTCTGAAGTGGCCAAGCAAGGCCAAAGTTCAAGGGTAATTAGGAACGGGCAACACATTCTAAGGAGATAGCATTCTATGTAGATGCTGGAGACAGAGATAAAACCATGTGGAGCTGGAAGAGTGCAGCAGACCAGGCAGTATCAGAGGAGCAGGAAAGTTGACATTTCGGGTCAGAAGCCTTCTTCTGGACTTATATCCAATCCTGTCTGTGGAAGAGTCTTATTATTACTGCTATAAAGAGAGACAAGTTGTCCCAAAATGTTTAATCTGGCAATCATTAGGACAAATGTGAAAGTATAAAATTTTAAATGGCTGCACCAATTTACACCATAGGAGAGGGTACTTATTTATTGGGTCATGGATGGGTTGGCCATGGAGAAAGCAGTGGTGCACCTTAGGTTGTCCAAACATCCAGGTGATTTGAGAAATGTTACAAGTCTTGGAAATGTCCCTTTGATTTGCAGGAAATGGCTCTCTGTGTATGAATGTATTCAGGCTTGATTCAATCAGCCAGCTAATGGAATACACACTGTACAGGTCTGGTACTGCCCTGGCGCAGAAACTAACAAGCCCACACTCGTAAAAACAGAAATCATAACGCCTGCTGTTTGATGTGATCCTGTAATTTTCCAAACAATCCCAACTGTCCTATTAGCTATCTTTGTAACTGATCAAAGTTAATCAGCTGTGATCACCCAATAACAGAGCAGCTGCATGGCCTTCTTCTGAATCAGAATGATGCCGTGTCCTCATTTATAGTTGCCAGAAGTTAGATATATTCATGGTCAGTTCCTCATTCTCAGTAGACTAAAAGAACCAGTTCAATCCTTGATAACAAAGTGTGGAGCTAACTGAACACAGCAGGCCAAGCAGCATCTTAGGAGCACAAAAGCTGACGTTTCGGGCCTAGACCCTTCATCAGAGAGGGGGATGGGGGGAGGGAACTGGAATAAATAGGGAGAGAGGGGGAAGTGGACTGAAGATGGATAGAGGATAAGATAGGTGGAGAAGAGAGTGTAGGTGGGGAGGTAAGGCGGAGATAGGTCAGTACGAGGAGGACGGACAGGTCAAGGGGGCAGGATGAGGTTAGGAGGTAGGAAATGGAGGTGTGGCTTGAGGTGGGAGGAGGGGATAGGTAAGAGGAAGAACAGGTTAGGGAGGCAGGGATAAGCTGGGCTGGTTCTGGGATTTGGTAGGGTGAGGGGAGATTTTGAAGCTTGTGAAATCCACGTTGATATGTCAAACCTTGCACCTTTTGAATTACCCAGAGACTAGAGAGCTCCTTGTGCCCAATTACTCTCCCCACGACTCCAGAACAACCACAGCAATGTGGTTGACTCTTAACCGCCCTTGGGCAATTAGGGATGGGCAATAAATGCTGGTCCATTCAGCGACATCCTCATCGTTTGAATGAATAAAAGGTTGACTCAAGACATTGTGATTAACTTTAGTTTCGACTCGTTACCCATCTCATCTTAAATCTTTCTTTTCTTGCAGGTCACAGCCTTGTGTGTCTCTCCGGTGAACTATGAGCTGGTGAGTTCTCTCTGTCATTGGATCATTGTTAGTTGGTATTGGTCGGTATTGAACAGTATTGGCCAGTGTTGGTCGGCATTGATCGGTATCGGACAGCATTGTTCAATGTTGGTCAGCAGTGAACAGTATTGGTCAGTGTTGGTCAGCGTTGATCAACAGTGAACTATGTTGGTCAGTTTTGATCAGTTAATCATTGTTGATCGTTTTGGACTTTGTTTGCTATCGTTGGCTATCATTGGACAATATTTATCTGTGTAGATCAGTGTAGGTAAATTTGCATTAATATTGGTCAGTATTGATCAGTGTTTGCCATTGTTGATCATATGTGGTTATTATTGGTCAGTATTCATCAATGTTGGGCTGTGTTAGTATTGGTCAATATTGGCCACTGTTGCACAGTGTTGGTCAACTTTAATTATTGGTCAATATCAATCAGCATTGATCAGTGTTGGTTACCTTTGGTCAGCATTGGTCAGTACTGGTTATTTTTTAGTCAGCACTGGTCACTGTTGGTTAGCATTGGTCGCCGTTGATCAGTGTTGGTAATCTTTGGTCAGTGTCAGTCAGGGTTTATTTTTATTCATTTGTGGGATGTGGGTGTCACTGGCTGAGTCCAACATTTATTGTTTGTCCCTCATTGCTCTGGAGAAAGTGGCGGTGAGCTGCCTCAGAAGGACAGTGTACCTTCAAGACAGTAACACGACATCATGAGGTGTTTTTAGACCATAAGACAAGACCATAAGATGTAGGAGTGGAAGTAAGGCCGTTCGGCCCATCAAGTCCACTCCACCATTTAAATCATGGCTGATGGGCATTTCAACTCCAACTTTTGTACGTAAAATGGCTCTGCTGAGTAGCAAGATTGTACTTTTCACTGTTTTGCTGCACTGCTGTTCTTAAGTGCACTTAACAATAAAACCTAAATCTAATTCTAATGCTCAAGCCTAAAAGCCCTTGCTTTTGGTCACTGGCTCTCAGTGTAATGGAGTCAATGCTAGGGGAATACACATTCAGCAATAAATATGCTACAAGAATAATCAGTAACTTCAGAACACAGACTCAATCACTTGTGGGAAATGGGTGTCGCTGGCCGGGCCACATTTAATGCCTGTCCCTAGCTGCCCTTCAGAAGGTGGTGATGAACTGCCTTCAAGAAACTGCCGTCAGTCCATGCCCTGAGGGTGGGAATTCCAGGATTGTGACACAGCAACACTGAGGGAATAGCGATGTATTTCCAAGTCAGGTTGGAGGGGAACTTGCAGGGGATGGTGTTCCCATGTATCGCTGCCCTTGTCCTTCTGGATGGAAGTGGTCATGGGTTTGGAAGGTGCTGCCTGAGGATCTTTGGTGAGTTTCTGCAGGGCATCTTGTAGATGGTACACACTGCTGCTACTGAGCATCGGGGGTGGAGGGAGTGGGATGTTTGTGGATGTGGTGCCAATCAAGCAGCTGCTTTGTCCTATGTATTATGTGTAAATGAATGCTATATTAACATTAAAAATTACAAGTCTTGTTAATAATGTTCAAGATAGCTGTCTCAACAAGAACCCAGCACTTTTGACACATGTCATGTGAGCTAACACACATGGATGTTCTCCAGGAATTTCAGACTGATAGAGGTGTTTGATCCAAGGAGCTATGTCATGGTATCAATTGGCCATCACCAGAAGATAGTGGCAACTAATGGTGAGAGCGAGAAACAGAAAAGGTACAAAAGGGTGATCGAGTGGGTGGTAGCCGTGAGGAACTCTCTTCCTAAGAGCCATTACTAATCATTTCCATGAGTTCAAAGTTAATATTTACAACTCCAAACAAGACTGAAGACTACAACTCTACTGAAGGAGGCGATCACAGAAGAGGAACAGTTATGAGTACCTACTCTCTCTGCCCAATCAGGTGTCTGATCTAGAAAAAAGTGGCAGTTTACAACTGATAGAATCGATTGGGCAAAGCAATCCAAGGAGGAAGGACAGCCCAAAACGCTGGAATTTACCAGCACACCGATCTCGAATGCCTCACCATCATCGCTCAATTCCACCACCTGGTCTTCAGAGGAAGTAGTACAAAAATATGGGACTAGAGTCATAGGATCATACAGCACGGAAGCAGAACCTTTGGTCTAACCAGTCCAAGCCAACCATAATCCCAAACTGACTGTGCTTGGCCCAGTTTCCTCCAAATCTTTCCCTTTCCTGTGGTTAGCTGAATGTCTTCTAAAACATTGTAACTGTACCAGCATCCACCACCTCCTCTGGAAGTTCATTCACACATGAACCACCCTATGTGTAAAAAAAACCTCATTTTTTAAAAAACTTTTCCCCTCTCACTTTAGGAATATGTCTCCAAGTGTTGAAATTCCCTAATGAGGCTGCATTTACCTTATCTATACCCATCATGACTTAATTAATTTTGGTAAGGTCACTCCCTAAACCAGTCGGATTTGTAGCAGGATAATAAAATGTGAGGCTGGATGAACACAGCAGGCCAAGCAGCATCTCAGGAGCACAAAAGCTGACGTTTCGGGCCTGGACCCTTAGCAGTGTAATTTTGACAGTAGACGTGATGGGCTGAAGTGCCTCTTCTGTATTGTATGATTCTATGATTCTAAGCATTGCATTACAACACAGGTTTTAAACAGGTAATTTAAAGAGCATAGGACTACAAAAGAAAGGTGGAAAGCAAACATCTGGGTATGGATTGAAATTATACTGATATTTTGTCTGAATTTCAGCTGTTTAAAGAAAGAATCAGTCTTTAATTCCTGGATCAACAAATAGCTGAAGGAGGAAAACAAAAGCAGAAGTTGCTGGAAAAGCTGAGCAGGTCTGGCAGCATCTGTGATGAAAAAAGTCAGAGTTAACATTTCGGGTCCGGTGACCCTTCCTCAGAACTTAGCTGAAGGTGAAAAACAATCTGTCAAACTCCTAAATAAAAACCGAAAGAAGTGCAGATGTTATAAATCAGGAACAAAAGCAGAAGTTGCTGGAAAAGCTCAGCAGGTCTGGCCAGTTATGAGGAAGCGTCACCAGACCCGGAATGCTAACTGTATTATTTCCTTCACAGATGTGCCAGACCTGCTGAGCTTTTCTGTCAAACTCCTTATTGTTTTTGGAAACAAACAATCAAACACTCAACTATTCTGAATGATCACTGGAAAGATCCTTATAGAACATAGAACATAGAGCAATACAGTGCAGAACAGGCCCTTCGGCCCTCGATGTTGTGCCGACCTGTGAACTAATCTAAGCCCCTCCCCCTACACTATCCATCGGAGTTAAGTTCCATAGGAGGCCATTGATTTAAAATGGGTAAGAAGCCAATTCCCACAGTTCAACACAGTACTTCACAGCCACTTGTGAAGAAGGTCCAACCGGGGAATAATATTGTACAGTGTGTGGTTCTGGTCACCCTGCTATAGGACAGATACTATTGAATTGGAGAGGGCCCAGAAAAGATCTACCAGGATGTTGCTGGGAATGGAGGGTCAGTGCAATAGGGACAGGCTGGATAGACTGGGAGTGCTGAGGGGTGACCTTGTAGAGTTTTATATAATCAAGGGGCATGGATAAGGTGAATAGTAAAGGTCTTTCCACGAGGGTGGGGGAGTTCAAAACTAGGGGGCATAATTTTAAGGTGAGAGGAGAAAGATTTAAAAGGGACCTGAGGGGCAATGTTTTTCACACAGAGGGTGGTGCGTGTGTGGAATGAGCTGCCAGAGGAAGTGGTGGAGGTTGGGACAGTTACAACATTTAAAAAGCATTTGGACTGATAAATGAATGGGAAAGGTTTAAAGGGATATGGGCCAAATGAAGGCAAGTTGGATTAGTTTAGTTTGGGAAACTTGGTTGGCATAGATGGGTTGAACTGAAGTGTTGATTTCCGTCCTGTATGGCTGTGACTCTATAATATCAAAGAAACTTCTAAACTTTTAACATTGGCACACAATCATGTCACCAATGTCTAAAAGCCAATGGCAACATTACAGCTTACAGAGCTCAGTGAGGCAGAACATGTCACCACAACGCAATAAATGGGGAAGCTTTCATCTCCATCCAAATAGAGTTGAAATGCCCATCAGCCATAATTAAATGACAGATGGGACTCGATGGGCTGAATGGCCTTACTTCCACTCCTATGTCTTATGGTCTTATGGTCAAATGACAAACCCCTGGTTGGATGATGGACAACATGTGCTGCCCACCAAAATTAATGCTGGTGCTGAAGCAAATCTCATCCCTTTGTACATTTTACACATGACGTACTCAGGAAATGAGCACAGTGTGGTGTAATCTACAAATGATAAGCCAGAGAGAGAGAGTAGGAACTGCAGATGCTGGAGTATCTGAGATAACAAGGTGTGGAGCTGGATGAACACAGCAGGCCAAGCAGCATCAGAGGAGCAGGAAAGCTGACGTTTCAGTGTCCAGACCCTTCTTCAGAAAACTTACATGGATTACATGAATTTGCATTAACTGCCAACTCCTGCCTCAGAGTGGGCACCTCACAGCAGTGAAGAGGCTGGACCAGTTATTTGTGTTCTCTTCGTATATAATGATCTATATCATATTGTGACCTGTGACAGGATAAAGCCCAGCAGTGGGTCAGTGCAGCATTGCCACTCAGGGTAGGATCAAATTAGAATTAAAAAAGACAAAATCATCCCTAAAGTTGGCTTCCTGCGTGTAACAGGCTTGTGGGGCTGAATGCCCTACTTGATTTCCTGTGTTCCTGTCGATGGGTGCAGCTCCATTCCTTGTGTTTTGAGATAAGCTAGCACTACATGTTTATGTTAAATCCAAGGAGGTGGAACGTTGTACGAAAGAGGTACCTATGAAGAATGATTATCAAGCAGTTTTTCAAGCTCATTACCAAGGACTGATATTTCCCAGAGTCTTTCCCAGAGTGGGAGGGAGCTGACAATGTTTGGAACAGGTTTCAATCGGCACTGATTCCTCAGATTACCATGTGAATTGTCAGCCAGTCAGGACAGACTCCAGTAACACATGGATCCTGCCGTCTCGGATTGACCAGCATGCCTCGCTGTCTCTGACAATATACCATAGAATAATTCATAGAACATTGCAGCACAGTACAGGCCCTTCGGCCCTCGATGTTGTGCCGACCTGCCATACCGATCTGAAGCCCATCTAACCAACACTATTCCATGTCCGATGATGTTGAGGCTGGTTGGCTTGCCGAGCTGGTTCGTTGTTCTGCAGACGTTTCGTTACTGTGCTGGGTAACATCCTCAGCGCAGCCTCCGATAAAGCGCTGTTATTGTTTCCCACCTGGTTTTTAAACTCTGGGGTCTGTTGAGCTGGAATACCTCACTTCCGGTTTTCCTTCGTAGTGGGGTGTATATGGGGTCGGTGAGTGTATATAAACACTCCACAGTGAAGGAAAACCGGAAGCAAGGCAATCCAGCTCTTTTTACTCCAGAGTTTAGAAACCAGGCAGGAGAACACAATAGCACTTCATTGGAGGCTGCACTGGGCATGTTACCCAGAACGGTAATGAAACGTCTGCGGAACAATGAACCAGCTCGGAGAGCCATCCAACCTTAACACCCACAATCCGAGCTACAGATCCACTCCAAAACCTTAGAGATAATGTACAGGAGATGCCTACACCACATGACAAAGATGTTTCAATTTCACCCTCTTTTCATTCCATAGGATCCAAATATCCTGACCAAAGTGCTTCCTCTTTGAGGGTCCTCCACAAAATAAACAGTTTGTGGGCCAGCACCAACTTCCATTTCTCAAAAGTGCTTTCCCACCCAGCAAATGTCTTCTTCCATGTTATGACCTGCTGAAGTCACTATGTTAGAGGTAGATCCATCCCACAGAGCCTCAGGCTGATGAACCTGTTGCACAATTTCAGAGATAATGGGAACTGCAGATGCTGGAGAATTCCAAGATAATAAAATGTGAGGCTGGATGAACACAGCAGGCCAAGCAGCATCTCAGGAGCACAAAAGCTGACGTTTGGTTCTAAGGTCCTTACAAGGCTTCAGGGAAACTGCTCAACACAATGATAGGGAAACTCTGGCTAGAGCTTCCAGTCAGAAGTCATACAATACCAGATTATAGTCCAACAGGTTTATTTGAAAGCAGAAACTTTCAAAGCGCTTGGTTTTTGGAACACAGCTGTGCCAATTCTGCAACCATTGTGTTCTTCACCCACCGCAAACAGTCAGAACTGACCTGCTTTAGACCTCTGACAAACACTCCTCCAATGTTTATTTACCAAGATCCAAAGATCTAATTTAGGAGTACAGTACACATTCCCATTTGACTATTTCTGATGCTGTCAGCTGATTCCCAAATCCCGCCAAAAACAGAGATATCCCTCTGGACCCACAGATGGATGTCATTGAGTTGGAACTGCAAGTTGCACTTAACACTGATCTCATTCAGCTTGGTCACTGCCAAGCACAGCAGACCGAGCAAGATGTCCAGGTCAGGGAAAGGAAATGTTATTGTCAGCGGCCAGCCTGACCACGTCCAGCAGATCCCTGAGTGAGCCCATGCATTCTGCTCATTCAGAGATAAATAGAATGTCTGAGAATGTGGTCTTCAAAAGCAAAAAAATTATAACTCGAGGAACTTTCTGTAGAGACATGCTGGACAATATACCTCCAGGCAAGGCAAGTTGGCAAACTGACTCGAAAACTGGCCGACAAACAGAAGGCAAAGAATGATGGTGGAGGGTTGCTTTGCGATTGGAAGCCTGTGACCAGTGATGTGCCACAGGGATCAATGTTGAGATCTTTGCTGTTTGTTATGTACACTACCGACTTGGACAAGCATGTGGAAGGTGTAATTAGTCAGCTTATAGTTGACATAAGAATTGGTGATGCCATTGAGAGTGAAGAGGATGATCGCAGGCTACAGCCTGATATTGATCAGCTGGTAAATTAGGCAGAGCAGTGGCAGATGGTATTTAATCCTGATAATTGCGAGCTGATGTATTTTATGAAGTTTAATAAGGAAGGACGCACACAATGAATTGCAATCCCTAGGGTATACTGAGGAACAAAGCAACTTTGGTGTACAAGTCCATCAGTCCCAGGATAGTGAAGAAGGTACACAGGATAGGAAATATAGGGGCAAGGATGTCTTGTTACAACTTTATAAAGTATTGGTGAGACCACAGCTGGAAGACTATGTACCGTTCTGGTTGTCACACTATCGGAAGGGCGTGACTGCACCGCAAATGGTGCAGAGGAGATTCACCAGGCTGTTAGGAGGAGAAACTGGATAGATTGTGTTTGTTTTCCTTGGGGCAAAGGAGGCTGAGGGCTTTTTCCCATGGCAGCTGTGCCTGAGACCAGAGGGGCATAAGTTTGTGGTGAGGACCAAGTGGGTTAGGGGAGATCTGAGAAATATTTCTTTTCACCCAGAGGGTGGTAGAAATATGGAACGTGCAGCCTGAGAGGGTGGTAGAGACAGGTTCTGTCGCAACATTGAAGAAGCATCTGGACAAGCCCTTAAAATACCAGGGCAGAGTTGACTGCAGACCAAGCACAGGTAAATGGGATTTAGAGGTGTAGAGCTGGATAAACACAACAGGCCAAGCAGCATTAGAGGAGCAGGAAGGCTGATGTTTCGGACCTAGACCCTTCCTGTTTCTGCTGTGTTCATCCAGCTCCACACTTTGTCATATCAGATTCTTCAGCATCTGCAGTTCCCATTATCTCAGGGTGATCTGATTGAGGTGTGTAAGACTATGAGGTGCATGAACAGTGTGGATAGAAAACAACTGCTCCCCACAGTTGGACGGCCAGTTACAAAAGAAAATGATTTTAAATTGAGGATTAGAGGGGATTTAAAGAAAAGCTTTTTCACCCAGAGATTGGTGGGGATGTGGAATGCACTGCCTGGGAGTTGAGGCAGGAAACCCCACAACTTTTAAAAAGTTCTTAGACAAGTGCTTGAGGTGTTGTAATACCCAAGGCTATGGGCTGAGTGTGGGAAAGTATAGGATCTAGTGTATTTTTAATGGCACAGGCTTGATGGGCTGAAGGATCTCTTCTTACTGTACGATTCTCTTAGTCCATCACTTGATGATTCAATGATTCCGACACTTCTCGCATTCAGCTGCCTGTTTGTTCTGTTTGTGGTTCAGTTTGAGGCCACACCTTATCCAATCCAGTACGGTCAATGTGGTGGACATTTGAGGAGATTTATCGCAGGGGTGGTAATGCCACCTTGGGACCAATCTATCTGACCAGCTCCATGTTTCCTCACATCAGCAATGGAATTGGGGCGTGTGAAATGAAGTGGATTGACTGGAGAAAGTCTGGTAACTCCGCAGCCCTCTTGGAATGAATGCTAACATTTGCATTTGTCTTCGTCACTGCCAATCAATATCAATAGTTGGATCCCATGGGCTGTTACCTTTCGGAGCAGCCTTCCATGTGGGCCGTTGTGAAAGGCCTGGCTGAGGCCCATGTAAACCACATCAACTGCAGCACCCTCACCGATATATTTAATCACCTTTTCAAAAAGCTGAATTAAATTAGTCAGACAGGATCTCCCTCTAACAAATCCGTGCTGACTATCCCTGATCAATCCCTATCTGTCCAATTATTACTTAATCCTTAAATTATAATCGATAATTGCCTTACCACTGATGTCAGACTAACTGCTCTGTTATTCCCTGGCCTATCCCTGCTGTCCTTCTTGAACAGAGGAACCACATTAACCATCCTCCAGTCATCCGGCACTTCACCTGTGGTCAGGCTCAGTGAGTATTAAATATCTCTGCCAGGGCCCCAGTATTCTCCTCCCCTACCTCTTACACCAGCCTGGAACACATCCTTAGTAATCTTATTGTATTCTGGAAACTTGTGAAATCGCCCTCTGCAATGTCTTCGCTGTGAAGACAGGTGAGAAATATTCATTTCAGACCTCACCCATGTTCACTCGCTCCACACACAGGCTGACATTTTGGCCTCTGATAAATCCCACCCTTTTCCTGGTAATCCTCTTACTCCGAATTAGTTATAAAATGCCGTGGGGTTTTCCCTGATCCCATCTCCCAAAGATATCTCTTGACCTCCTTTGTCCTCCTGATACCCTTTTAAAACAGCTCCTACACTCTCTATATACTCGCGAAATCCCTTCCCTGTTTTCAATGGGCTGTATCTGACACATACTTCTCCCTTTTTCATTTTCAAACGCTCAGTATCCCTTGACTCCCAGGGTTCCCTGGACTTGCTGTCCTTGCCCTTCACTCTGTGAGGAACATGCTGACCCTGAATTCTCACTGTATTACTTTTAAAAGGTTTTAACTCTCAAGGATAGTGGATAGTGAAGATATTGCTGAATTCTTCTGATTCTGCTTCTGAATGGGTTGCAGAGGCTGATATATAAATGCAAAGCCTGGAGGTGCTGGTGTTGGACTGGAATGGACTGTCACGTGACACCAGGTGACAGTTCAACAGGAACAAAAACAAAGCTGCTGGAAAAGCTCAGCAGGTCTGGCAGCATCTGTGGAGGAAAATAGCAAGAGTTAATGCTTAGGCTCTGGTGACCCTTCCTCAGAACCCAACACGTTTATGTGAAATCACAAGTTTTTGGAGCGCTGCCCCTTCATCAGGTGAGCTGGAGAGAAGCACACCTCCACGCTAAGTGACGAAGGAGCGAGGCTCTGAAAGCTTGTGATTTCACATAAACCTGTTGGACTGTAACCTGGTGTGGTGTGCATTCTGATTTCATCCACACAAACACAGACTGGCTTGTAACTGTGTGGCTGACCTGACCAACAACGGAGGAGCAAGAATTCCAAACGAGCCCCTGAAACCTGAAAAGTCGACCTTGACAAAATCTCAGGAGGAGCCCTCAGAAATAAAACTGATCTTGACCGTGATCTCTGGGGTCATTACTCCAGAAGAACGCCCAGCGCTGGCCTCGCCATTGTCTGGTTAGTGCCTGGCTCAGTCACCTCTCTCATACTTAGGCAGCACAGGTCTCCCACAAAGTCTCCAGCGGGTGAGCGGGGGAGGCAGGGGCCGGGTGAGCGGGGGGGGGCAGGGGCCGGGTGAGCGGGGGGGGGGCAGGGGCCGGGTGAGCGGGGGGGGGGGGGCAGGGGCCGGGTGAGCCGGCGGGGGGGGGCATGGGCCGGGTGAGCGGGGCGGCAGGGCCGGGTGTTGTGGGAGGCAGGGGGCGGTGTGCGGGGTGGCAGGGGCCGGGTGTGCGGGGGGGGGCAGGGGCCGGGTGAGTGGGGCGGCAGGGCCGGGTGTTGTGGGAGGCAGGGGGCGGTGTGCGGGGTGGCAACGCCGGGTGTGCGGGGAGGCAGGGGCCGGGTGTGTGGGGCAGCAGGGGCCGGGTGTGCGGGGCAGCAGGGGCCGGTGTGCAGGGTGGCAACACCGGGTGTGCGGGGAGGCAGGGCACAGATGTGCGGGGCGGCACGGGCCGGGTGTTGTGGGAGGCAGGGGGCAGGTGAGCGGGGAGACAGGGGGCAGGTGAGCGGGAGGGCAGGGGCCGGGTGAGCGGGGAGGCAGAGGGCAGTGTGCGGCGTGGCAACGCCAGGTGTGCGGGGAGGCAACGCCGGGTGTGCGGGGAGGAAGGGCACAGGTGTGCGGGGCGGCAGGGGGCCGGGTGTGCGGGGCGGCAGGGGGCCGGGTGTGCGGGGAGGCAGGGGGCTGGATGTGCGAGGAGGGACAGTGAGGCAGGCAGGTGGGTGGGGAGGGAGGGACAGGGAGGCAGGCAGCAGGGCAGGCAAGAGACTTTGTGTCTTGGATCGGTTCTGCCCAGCATGCGTGAGGCTTTTTCCCTGCATCTGTTTGTTTCAAAGATGACTTGCTTTCGAGTAATTCTCCAAAATATCTTCTGTGAGGAGAGTGTCTGTGCAGACTCGAGCAACCAGCACAGTTGAAGCTAACAGATGCAGATACAAATGACTTCAGTAAAAGTTGACGATTCTGCTTTGTGAGGGTGCGTATGTGCGGTGCATTAGACTATTCCAGAAGGAGTTCCCTGAGGTTTTCACTTTCAATTAGGCCTGAGGACTGAGAAAGCATGGACTAATTTTGTTTTTGCTGATTGTAACACCCTCTGGTGAAATCCTTGCAATAAAAACTCCAGCGATCTCAGCTTTGCAGTTTCCATTCCTTCCTTCCCCCATCTTTATTTGCATAGCTTTGCCATAATCAGTTTCTGCAGACCAATGATCACGTATCTCCATGTCTTGTTCAGGCTCTTGCTGAGTTAGTTCCAAAAATCCCCAAAACAGAAATGAAGACAGTTCCAGAGCTCGCTGACACATGTTTCTACAATCTCCAAGGACAGCTAATTACTTCCTGCCGAACAATGCTGCCACATTAAAGATTCCAATCAATTCCACTTCATTTTGTCTCACAAGGGCAGAGCAGTTCATACCAGATCGCAAATGATAAACGTCACTCCTTACAGTTACACAGAGAGTGACCTTACCCGGCTGAATAAACACTGACCCTGTACGGTTACACAGTGAGTGACCCTTACCCTGAATAAACACTGACTCTGTACAGTTACACAGTGAGTGACCCTTACCCTGCTGAATAAACACTGACTCTGTACAGTTACACAGTGAGTGACCCTTACCCTGCTGAATAAACACTGACTCTGTACAGTTACACAGTGAGTGACCCTTACCCTGCTGAATAAACACTGACCCTGTACAGTTACACAGCGAATGACCCTTACCCTGCTGAATAAACACTGACTCTGTACAGTTACACAGTGAGTGACCCTTACCCTGCTGAATAAACACTGTACCCTGTACTGTAACACATTGGATGAACCATATATGCAATGCTGTGGCACTTGACTTGCTGATTACTGAGTGTCTCTGATAACAGACTGTGCCTCCGTTTTGTCAGTCAACATTCAGAGAGTGTGCACTGACTGACCTTTATCTTGCCTGTGTTTTCTGGACATTGCTGTCGATTTGTTCCCAACTCATTGCCTGAAACGAGTCCCCTAATTAAATTTGATGCAGTGTTTGTAATTGACTGGTGTGGTGTTGTTGAGCAGAGTGTAAGGATGCAAGCTGTTCAGACAGTGAGGCAAGGGAAGGAGGTCAGTTTTTCTGTGAGCATTGTGTTGTCAGGTGGCTCGGGTGTGGGCTGTGGGGGTCATTCTCAACGTCACTGAGTGCCTGAGAATCTGGGCTGGAGAGTAGGCATGCTGATGTCAGACCCAGCTGGTTATTAATCACTGATGTTCCCCAAATTGACAGCACTTTGGTTTTTACAAGGGCTGGATCTGTTGATGTGCTTAACAGTGACAGTGAAAATGAGACTCATAACATCTGCAGAATGTTCGTGTTCACAGAAGCTGACATTTGACAGGGTGGTGAGAGAGTAAAGCCAGGCCTGTGTTTGAATAGTGCTGAATTACTGGAAGGACAGAACACACACCAACTCAGCTCGACTGTCGTAAGGGATTATGGGCAATCAACAAGCCAACATGGCAGCCATACACGCTGCTCATTCGAACCTTGGCAATGTGAAGGTTTCCTCGTAGGAGTGATGCCTTGGTTTAACGTTGGAGTGAGCGTTCCACCCCCAATTCTGAACCAGGATGGGGATTTGACTGGTCCCAGTCATAAATCACGCGAGGCCTGGTCTGGGTGATTGGGGGGAGGTTGCCTGTGTCAATCAATCATTCAATCAAAAGCCAAATCAAACAGCAACATGATGGGTTTTACCCCGCCACACTCCAGAGGACACTCTGGGCTGTTACCTGAGAGTCACACGCCACCCTTCCACCCTCTCCACCCCTCACCAACTCACCTTCACAGTCACCAGCAGGAAGTCATCAGGGCAGCTCCCAATGGAACAGGAGCCAAAGGTCACACTGGGCCTCGGGAGTAACCACAAGTTTGGATTCAGCATGTTATCTCGGCAAAAGAAGCCCGACGGTCTTTAAGGGAGGGGGTGTGAGGGAGGAGGAGAGTGCCCCAGTTCGAGGAGAGAATGAGTGCCCAACAATGGCCATGAGGATGAATCCATAAGGATGAGGGGAGGTGAGCAACGTGGAGGATTGTGATCTGCCTTCCAGGGAGACCTGGAACATGCCTGAAACCATTGGTGCTGGAGCACAGAGCTGTTGAATTAAGCACAGCATTCTGGGAATGGGTCACAGGGAGAATCCCAGGAACGTGCTCTGTATCTAACCCCGTGCTGTCCCTGTGCTGGGACTGTTTGATGGGGGACAGTGTAGAGGGAACTTTACTCTGTATCTAACTCCTTGCTGTCCCTGTGCTGGGACTGTTTGATGGGGACAGTGTAGAGGGAGCTTTACTCTGTATCTAACCCCGTGCTGTCCCTATGCTGGGACTGTTTGATGGGGGACTGTGTAGCGAGAGCTTTACTCTGGATCTAACCCTGTGCTGTCCCTCTCCTGGGAGTGTTTGATGGGGGACAGTGTAGAGAGAGCTTTACTCTGGATCTAACCCTGTGCTGTCCCTGTCCTGGGAGTGGTTTCTGGGGAAAAATAGTCCATAGGGGGAGCTTTACTCTTGATCAAATACAACATTCTGGGACAAAAACAAAGTTGCTGGAAAAGCTCGGCAGGTCTGGCAGCATCTGTGGAGGAGAAAACAGAGTTAATGTTTCGGGTCCGGTAACTCTTCCTTAGAACTCTGCAGCATTTTGGGGATGGACAACAGTGAGTGTCCTGGGAATAGGTCACATGGAGTATCCTGGGAATGTATCACATGGAATATCGTGGGAATGAGTCAGAGGGAAACAGCTTCTGAGGATGGAGCAGCAGTTAATCAGGAGCTCATCAGAGGCAACTTCCTGAAGATGGAGCCAATCAGGAACTGATCATGTTGTGGCAGGACATTTCAACAGCAGCAGTGCAGCGATTAGTAAAACAGCTGAACCAGTGGGGAGCTCTCCTCTTAATGTAATCCCTTTCGCACCACCACACAGTCATAAGGCAGTGAGAATGAGCCAGAAAATCACTGTGTCACATGTGTCAACATTTTTAATTCCTTCATATAATGTGGTGTTGCTGGCTGGGCCATTATTTATTATCCGTCCCTAGTTGCCCCTTGAGAAGGTGGGGGTGAGCTGCCTTCTTGACCCGCTGCAGTCCATGTGCTGTGGATTGACCCACAATGTCCTTAGTGGGGATGTTCCAGGATTCTGACCCAGTGACAGTGAAGGAACGGGGATATATTTCCAAGTCAGGATGGTGAGTGGCTCGGAGGGGAACTTGCAGGGGGTGGTGTTCCCATGTATCTGCTGCCCTTGTCCTTCTAGATGGAAGTGGTCGTGGGTTTGGAAGGTGCTGCCTGAGGGTCTTTGGTGAGTTTCTGCAGAGCATCTTGTAGATAGTACACACTGCTGCTACTGAGTGTTGGTGGTGGAGGGAGTGGGATGTTTGTGGATGTGGTGCCAATCAAGCGGCTGCTTTGTCCTGGACGGTGTTGAGCTTCTTGAGTGTTGTTGGGGCTGCACCCATCCAGGCAAGTGGGGAGTATTCCATCACACTCCTGACTTGTGCCTTGGAGATGGTGGGACAGGCTTTGGGGAGTCAGGAGGGGAGTTACTTGCTGCAAGATGTGAACAAAGAACCAGACTATGCGACTTGGACCTTTGAGCCCTGCTGTGCAATACAAAAAAGTTGTGGCTGGTCTGATTTTAAGATGAACTCTACATTCTTGCAGGCTCTGGTAATGTTTCATCCACTTGGTAGTTACGAATCTTACAACATTCTGCCTTTATAACATTTAATAGATTTGGAGCCTGTGATCTGCCCTCAGAGTATATTCACTCTCACCTCACCTCTGGAACTCAGCTCTTTTGTCCATGTGTGAACCAAGGCTGTAATGAGACCAGGAGCTGAGTGGCCCTGGCGGAACCCAAACTGGGTGTCGCTGAGCAGGTCATTGCTGAGCAGGTGCTGCTTAATAGCGCTGTTACTGACACCTTCCATCACTTTACTGATGATCGAGAGGAGACTGATGGGGCGGTGATTGGCCGGGTTGGATTGTCCTGTTCTTTATGCACAGGACATACCTGGGGAATTGTCCACATTGTCGGGTAGATCCCAGTGTTGTAACTGTACTGGAACAGCTTGGCTAGGGGAGCGGCAAGTTCTGGAGCACAAGCCTTCAGTACTATTGCCGGAATGTTGTCAGGGCCCACAACCTTTGCAGTATCCAGTGCCTCCAACCGTTTCTTGACATCACGTGGAGTGAATTGAATTGACTGAAGACTGGAGTCTGTGACGCTGGGGACCACTGGAGGAGGCTGAGATAGATCATCCACTCAGCACTTCTGGCTGAAGATTGCTGTGAATACTTCAGCCTTATCTTTTGCCCTTATGTGCTGGGCTCTTCCATCATTGAGGACGGGGGATATTTGTGGACCCTCCTCCTCCAGTGAGTTATTTAATTGCCCACCACCATTCACACCTGGATGTGGCAGGACTGCAGAGCTTAGATCTGACCCATTGGTTGTGGGATCACTTAGCTCTGTCTATCACTTACTGCTTTCGCTATTTGGCAAGTAGTCCTCTTTGGTGGCTTCACCAGGTTGGTACCTCACTTTCAGGTAAGCCTGGTGCTGCTCTTGGCATGCCCTCCTGCACTCTCCATTGAACCAGGGCTGCTCCCCTGGCTTGATGGTAATGGTTGAGTGGGGGATACACTGGGCCATGAGGTTACAGACTGTGCTGGAGTACAATTCTGCTGCTGTTGATGGCCCACAGCGACTCATGGATGCCCAGCCCTTGAGTTGCTCGATCTGTGTGAAGTCTGTCCCATTGAACACGGGGATAGTGCCACACAGCATCACCTTTGTTGAGCCACAATTTCTGGGCGACAGAGAGAGAAATTCCCTACTCTTCCTGTCACCTCCCCATCGCACAGGATAAGTCTTGTCCAGGAAACATAAGTGATACATACAACTGTATGAATTAGGAACGGAGTTCCGCAGTGTAGAGAGAGCTTTACTCTGTATCTAACCCCGTGCTGTCCCTGTCCCTGGGAGTGTTTGATGGGGGACAGTGTAGAGAGAGCTTTACTCTGTATCTAACCCTGTGCGGTCCCTGTCCTGGGAGTGTTTGATGGGGGACAGTGTAGAGAGAGCTTTACTCTGTATCTAACCCCATGCGGTCCCTGTCCTGGGAGTGTTTGATGGGGGAACAGTGTAGAGGAAGCTTTACTCTGTATCTAACCCCGTGCTGTCCCTGTCCTGAGAGTGTTTGATGGGGACAGTGTAGACGGAGATTTACTCTGTATCTAACCCCGTGCTGTCCCCCTCTTGGGAGCGTTTAATGGGGGACAGTGTAGAGGGAGCTTTACTCTGTATCTAACCCCGTGCTGTCCCTGTCCTAGGAGTGTTTGATGGGAGACAGTGTAGAGAGAGCTTTACTCTGTATCTAACCCCGTGCTGTTCCTGTCCCTGGGAGTGTTTGATGATGAAAGTGTGGAGGAGGCTTTACATTCAGTTTAAAGGTGTAGTGAGAGCTTTACGCTATCTCGCATCCTATGTGCACTGTTCTGTCAATATTTGATGGGGAGAGAGTTGAGTTTTCAGTTTAAAAGAGCAGAGGCAGTTTAATTCTCCATCTAACGGTGTATGTACTTCACTTATAGAAGGGTGCTGTTTAGTAAAAGGCCATTCAGCCACCGAACTGTTCTAACCCTATTTCCTGGCACTTGACCCTTAGTACTGTCGGCCTTGGCATCTGAAGTTCACATCTAAACCCCTCTTCAAAGCGATGAGGGTCTCTGTGTCTCCCACGCTTACAGGCAGTGAGTTCCAGACTCCTACCACCCTCTGAGTGAAAAGTTTTTCTCACATCCCCTCTCAATCTCCTGCCCCTTCCCTTAAATATCTGGCCTGGGTCATTGATCCCTCCATCATGTTGCCCCTCATCATTTCTCAAATCTCAGTCATGTCCCCGACTCAGTCTCTGCTGCCCTGCTGTGCCTGTCCCGGGAGGATTTGATGGAGATGGTTGACATGTTGCTATGAATCTAGCTGGCATAAACTTTGGAGTCCCTGTTGGGAAGATCCTGGCCAATCTGTATCCAAGTGGTCTCCTTGCACATTGGAGCCTGCTCTCTGATTGGATAGTCTCTCTCTCTCTCTCTCTCTCTCTCTCTCGAGCTAACTTGTCGAACGCTGGGTGAGACTGATGCTGTTGAGAGCATCAGAGGGAGGAGCAGCCTGGAAACCCATCCTGCAATGACTCAACTCTTCCGAGACTGAGATCATTGCTGGTTCTGGAGACACAGTTTTGGGCCAAACCAGGAGCTGTAACTGGACTGAGTTTTAAATAATGCAATACTTTAATTCAGAACACCACTGTTTCACTCGTTATGTTTTAGTGCTGAGGAACTGCGGCTGGTCTGGGCGATTAAGAGTCTCACCTGGCATTAATTGCCCGTTGCCTGGTTCCTGTGCCTGTTAACCATGTGTACCTCACATTCTCCACTACCTCCCCTCCCCCAACCCCCAGCTCACTCGCCCTGATTCTGGAGTGAGGCTTACAGCACATGTGCTTTCCATCTACAGGCCTCTCAACTGGGGACAGTTTGCTTTCAGTACAGTATATTGCCAGTTTGTTGCCTGGAAGTGAGAACTCTGCTCCACCCTCCACCCTCCACAGGGGGAAGGAGGGTCAATGGAGTGACAGGTGTGTGTGTGTGTGTGTGTGTGTGTGTGTGTGTGTGTGTGTGTGTGTGTGTGTGTGTGTGTGTGTGTGTGTGTGTGAGAGTGTGTGTGTGTGTGTTTGTGTGTGTGTTTGTGTGTGTTCACACTGTTCCTAGAATTACAGGAAAGACGTGGAAGCGTTAGAAAAGGTGCAGAGGAGATTTACCAGGATGTTGCCTGGAATGGAGGGAAGGTCTTATGAGGAAAGGTTGAGAGAGCTCGGGCTTTTCTCTTTAGAACAATGAGGTGACTTGATAGAGGTGTACAAAATGATCAGAGGTATAGATAGAGTGGACAGCCAGAGACTTTTTCCTAGGGTGGAGGTAGCTATTACAAGGGGACATAGTTTTAAAGTGAGTGGAGGGAGATATAGGGGGGATGTCAGAGGTAGGTTCTTTACTCAGAGAGTGGGAGGGGCGTGGAATGCATTGCCGGAGATGGTAGTGGGGTCAACCTCATTAGGGGCATTTAAGCAGCTTTAGATCGGATTATGGATGATAGTATAAGGTAGGGTTGGAGGTTAGATAGACCTTAGGTTTAGGGTAAACGTTTGGCACCACATCGTGGGCCGAAGGGCCTGGACTGTGCTGCACTGTTCTATGCTCTACGTTCTACAGTGCAGAAAGAGGCCATGCGAGTCAGCACTGAACCTCCAAAGTGAACTTACCCTCTCCCCTTTGCATTTACCATGGCCAGTCCACCTAACCTTTCATCACTGTGTCACCAGCAGTTTCTTCCCATTCTCCTGAGCTGCTGGGCCTGGCCAGCTCTCAAGGACTGAAGTGAACAAAATGTGAGACTCTTGAGTGAAGTGAAAGATAACAATCTGATCTGCCCTGGATATTTACACCATGATTTGAGACCAAGGACCATAAGACCATAAGATATAGGAGCAAAATAGGGCCATTCAGCCTATCGGGTCTGCTCTGCCATATGACCATGGCTTATATGTTTCTTAACCCCATTCTCCTGCCCCCTCCCCATAACCCTTGACCCCCTTATTAATTAAGAGCCTTCCTATCTCCGCCTTAAATACAATTAAATATACAGTGACTTGGCCTCCATAGCCCTCTATGACAACAAGTTCCACAGATTCACCTCCCTCTGGCTGAAGACATTCCTCCTCATCTCAGCTCTGAAGGGTCATCCCTTCACTCTGGAGCTTTGCCTGCGGGCCCTCATCTCTCCTACTTGCAGAAACGTCTTCTCCATGTCCACTCTCTTATTCTATAAGCTTCAATAAGGAAAATGAAAATGGTCAGGACCCCTGTCATGGGGATATCACAGAAATGAACCTAGATTTTCCAGGGAACCTGGTGTCCCACGCTATCGCTATTGGACCAGCACCATGCAATATCTATTTTAAAATCCAACGCCATGTCTTCATTTTTGAATGTTTGCATATCCGTGAGTTATCTTTGTAAGTTTTGGCACACTGTACTTCAAACATATCACAAACAATATGTCCTGAATCTAATGCTGCCTTTTCTGATGGTAAAAAAGCCTGTTACAAAGAAAATACTCAGGAACATGAGAAGACCACTGCCACATTAACAGAAACCAATGACCAAGGCCCAAACTGGTTTATTTGAGACAATAGGTTCACTTCAATGTTCAAGATTTTTAAACTTCATTCATGCGATGGTGGTGTCTGGGCCCAGCATTTATTGCCCGTCCCTAGTTGCCCTCTCGAGAAGGTGAGGGTGAGCTGCCTTCTTGAACCGCTGCAGTCCATGTGCTGTGGGTTGACCCACAATGTTCCTTAGGGAGGGAATTCCAGGATTCTGACCCAGTGACAGTGAAGGAACGGCAATATATTTCCAAGTCAGGATGGTGAGTGACTCGGAGGGGAACTTGCAGGGGATGGTGTTCCCATGTATCTGCTGCCCTTGTCCTTCTGGATGGAAGTGGTCGTGGGTTTGGAAGGTGCTGTCTGAGGGTCTTTGGTGAGTTTCTGCAGTGCATCTTGTAGATGGTACACACTGCTGCGACTGAGTGTCGGGGGTGGAGGGAGTGGGATGTTTGTGGATGTGGTGCCAATCAAGCGGCTGCTTTGTCCTGGATGGTGTCGAGCTTCTTTCACCGCATTATCCTGAGCGTTATCCCTCTAAACCCTTCCTATCCATGCACCTATCCAAGTGGTTTTTAAATGTTGCTGTTGTACCTGCCTCAACCACTTTCTCTGGCAGCCCATTCCATACACACACCACTCTCCGTGTGAAGAAGTTGCCCCTCAGGTCCTGCTTAAATCTTCCCTCTCTCACTATAAATCTATGCCCTGCAGTTTTCAATTCCCCATCCCTGGGAGAAATGCTATATGCATACTTCATATCTCTGCCCTTCATGATTGTATACATCTCAGTAAGGTCACCCCTCATTTCCCGACATTCCAACGAACAAAGTCCCATCCTGGACAACCTCTCCCTATAACTCAGGCCTACTAGCCCTGGCAACATCCCCGTAAATCTTCTTTGCACACTTTCCAGTTTAACTATCTCTTTCCTATAGCAGGGTGACCAAAACTGTACAAAATACTCCAAGTGCAGCCTCACCAACGATTTATACAACTGTAACATAATGTCCCAACTCCTGTACTCAATACCTCGACCGATGAAGCCAGCGTGCTAAATGCCTTCTTCATTAACCTGTCTACTTGTGATGCTGCATTTAACCAACTATATACTTGTTCTCCTAGGTCCCTCTGTTCCACAACACTCCTCAGGACCTTCCCATTTACTGTCTAAGCCCTACCTTGGTTTGACTTTCCAAAGTGCAACACCTCACACTGACCTGTATTGAACTGCATTTACCAATCCTCAGCCCACTTTCCCATCTGGTCACGATCCCTCTGTAATTTTTGATAATTTTCTGCGCTATCAACGATACCTCATAATTTTGTATCATCTGCAAACTTTCTATTCATGCTTCATACATTCACATCCAGATCATTGATGTCAATAACAAATAACAAAGGTCCCAGCACCGATCCCTGTGGCACCGGCCTCCGGACTGAGAAACAACCTTCAACCATCATCCTCTGCTTCCTAGCATCGAGCCAGTTTTGAACCCAGTTAGCGAGCTCTCCCTCGATCCCATGTGACCGAATTTTCATGACCAGCCTGCTGTGCAGAACTTTGTCAAAGGCCTTACTAAAGTCCATATAGATACGATACACTGCCCTACCCTTATCTATCCTCTTGGGTACCTCTTCAAAAAACACTACAAGATTTGTCAGACATGACTTCCCGCGCACAAATCCATGCTGACTATCCCTAATCAGACCTTGACGATCCAAATGTTGGTTGATCCTGTCGCTCAGTATCCTCTCCAATAACTTAGCTACCACTGATCTCAGGCACACTGGCCTGTAGTTCCCTGGCTTGTCTTTGCTCCCTTTCTTAGACAATGGAACAACATTAGCCACCCTCCAGTCTTCCGGAATTTCACCAGTGGTGAATTTCCGCAATTTCTGCAATTTCTTACTGAGTCTTCCTCAATGTCCGAGGATGGACTTGACAGGCCCAGGGAAATTATCCACCTCAATGTGATCTCAGACTGCGAACACCTCCTCTCTGCCTACGTGTATGCAGTCCAAAATATACCAACTTGTTTCTGTTATTTCCTTCGTGTCCATGATTCTCTCTTCAGTAAACAGTGAGGAGAAATAGTCATTTATAATCTCCCCATTCTCCTGTGGCTCCACACATGGACCACCATGCTGATCTTTAAGGGGACCTAATCTCTCCGTGGCCACCCTTTTACTCTTAATACAGGGATAGAATCTCTTGGGATTATCTTTAACCTTATCTGCCCGATCTATCTCATACTCTCTTTTTTGTTCTTCTGATTTCCCTCTTAAGTGTGCTAACACACTTTTTATAGTCATGTAGGGATTCAAAGAACAACAAAGAACTAAGAAAATTCCAGCACAGGAACAGGCCCTTTGGCCTTCCAAGCCTGCACCGACATGCTGCCCTTCATAACTAAACCTTCTACCCTTCCAGCGACCATATCCCTCTCTTCCTGTCCTATTCATGTATTTATCAAGACGCCCTTTAAAAGTCACTATAGTATCAGCTTCCACTACCTCCCCCAGCAGCGAGTCCCAGGCACACACCACCCTCTGTGTAAAAAACTTGCCTCGTACATCACCTTTAAACCTTTCCCCTCGCACCTTAAACTTATTCCCCCCAGTAACTGACTCTTCCACCCTGGGAAAACGCTTCTGACCGGGTTGGATTTGTCCTGCTTTTTGTGTACAGGGCATACCTGGGCAATTTTCCACATTGTCGGGTAGATCCCAGTGTTGTAACTGTACTGGAACAGCTTGGCTAGGGGAGCGGCAAGTTCTGGAGCACAAGCCTTCAGTACTATTGCTGGAATGCTGTCAGGGCCCACAACCTTTGCAGTATCCAGTGTCTCCAGCTGTTTCTTGATATCACGTGGAGTGAATTGAATTGGCTGAAGCCTGGTATTTGTAATACTGGGGACCACTGGAGGAGGCTGAGATAGATCATCCACTCAGCACTTCTGGCTGAAGATTGCTGCAAATGCTTCAGCCTTATCTTTTGCACTGATGCGCTGGGTTCTTCCATCATTGAGGATGGAGATATTTGTGGAGCCTCCTCCCCCAGTGAGTTGTTTAATTGTCCACCACCATTCACACCTGGATGTGGCAGGACTGCAGAGCTTAGATCTGACCCATTGGTTGTGGGATCGCTTAGCTCTCTCTATCACTTACTGCTTTCGCTATTTGGCAAGTAGTCCTGTTTGGTGGCCTCACCAGGTCGGTACCTCACCTTCAGGTAAGCCTGGTGCTGCTCCTGGCATGCCCTCCTGCACTCTCCATTGAGCCAGGGCTGATCCCCTGTCCTAATGGTAATGGTTGAGTGGGGGATATGCCAAGCCATGAGGTTACAGACTGTACTGGAGTACAGTTCTGCTGCTGTTGATGGCCCACAGCGCCACATGGATGCCCAGCCCTTGAGTTGCTCGATCTGTGTGAAGTCTGTCCCATTGAGCACGGGGATAGTGCCACACAACACGATGGAGGGTGTTCTCAATGTGAAGGTGGGACTTGTCTCCACAAGGACTGTGCGATGGTCACTGTTACCGATACCGTCACAGACAGATGCATCTGCAGCTGGCAGATTGATAAGGATGAGGTCAGTTCCCTCACCACCTGCCGCAGACCCAGTCTAACAGCTATGTCCTGTAGGACCCGACCAGCCCGATCAGTATTACTGCTGCCGAGCCACTCTTGGTGGCGAACACTGAAATCCCCCATCCAGAGTACATTTTGTGCCCTTACCATCCTCAGTGCTTCCTCTAAGTGTTGTTCAACATGGAGATGCAATGACCCATCAGCTGGGGGAGGACAGTATGTGGGAATCAGCAGGAGGTTTCCTTGCCCATGTTTAACCTGAAGCTGTGAGACTTCATGGGGTCCAGAGTCAATGCTGAGGACTCCCAGAGTAACTCCCTCCCGACTGTATCCCACTGTGTCGCCTCCCCCCCGCCCTTTCCTGGGTCTGTCCTGCCGGTGGGACAGGACATACCCAGGGATGGTGATGCTGGTGTGTGGGACAGTATCTGTAAGGTATGATTCGGTGAGTGTGACTGTGTCAGGCTGTTGCGTGACTAGTCGGTGAGACAGCTCTCCCAATGTGGGCACTAACCCCCAGATGTTAGTGAGGAGGACAGTGCAGGGTCCATAGGGCTGTTTCTGCCGTTGTCTTTTCTGGTGCCTGGGTCAATGCCAGGTGATCCGTCCAGTTCCATTTCTTTGAGAGTTCGTAGCGATTGGTACAACTGAGGGGCTTGCTCGGCCATTTCAGAGGGCAACTGAGAGTCAACCAGATTGCTGTGGGTCTGGAGTCATATGTAGGTCAGACAATGTGAAATTGGCAGTTTCCTTCTCTAAAGGGCTTTAGTGAACGAGATGGGTTTTTCTGACAATCCACAATGGATTCACGGCCATTTGTAGATTCTTAATTCTGAATTTTTATTTCTCAAATTCAAATTTCACCATCTGCTGTGGGAATTCACACCCGGGCCTCCAGGACATTTACTGAGTTTCTAGATTGATAGACCAGTGGTAATCCCATTTGGCCATCAAAGCCATGGTTTCAAATCCTACAATGGCCAATGGTGAAATTAAATCCGGGAATATCCGAGTATGGAGCTGACCTAATCTTGATCATGGAATTATTGTCAATTGTCAGAAAAATCCATCTGCTTCACTAGTATTTTCAGGGAAGGAAGTCTCCCATCCTTACCTGGTCTGGCCTACATGTGACTCCAGATCCACAACAATTCATTGACTGTGCACAGCGGGCTGGGCAATTCAGAATGGGCAAAAAGGAATGGCCTCGCCAGTGGCACCCACATTCTGTCAAAGAATAAAGTCAAAATGATTTCCCTGAACTGCTTCTGGTGCAAATAATGCTCTTTGCTAAATAACAAGACCAAAACTGTGCACAGTTCTCCAGATGTGGTCTCAGCAATTCCTTGTGCTGTTATAAGAAAACATTCTTACTGTTCTAGAGGTAGTAGGAACTGCCGATGCTGGAGATAACAAGGGGTAGAGCTAGATGAACACAGCAGGCCAAGCAGCATCATTTTCATTGCAACGAGCACCAACATTTTATTTGTATTTCTCTTCATTTGCTGTGCCTAACATTTTTTGATTGGCGTACAAGAACATCCATATCCTGGGCTTTGCAATCTTACTCTTTTTCAATAATTTGTTACTTCTCTCCTCCCCCTAGCAAAGTGACACATTCACATTTTCACATATAGAACAATACAGCACAGAACAGGCCCTTCGGCCCTTGATATTCTCCCCCATCTGCTAATTTTGTTCCCCCACTCACTCACCCTTTCGGAAAAGATTTACCGGCATGTTGCTGGGAATGGAAATCTTGAGTTATAAACATCGGCTGAGACTTTCTTCCCTGGAAGGTTGGAGGTTGAGGGATGACCTGAAAGAGGTTTATAAAATCAGGAGGGGCCTGGACAGGGTGAATATCCAAGGCCTTGTCCCTAGGATGGGTGAATTCAAAACCAAAGGGCATTGGTTTACGTAAGAACTAGGAGCAGGAGTAGGCCACCCGGCCCATTTAGCCTGCTCTGCCATTCAATAAGATCACGGCTGATCTTTTCGTGGACTCAGATCCACTACCACGCTCTCACTGTATCCCTTAATTCCTTTATTGTTCAAAGAAAATCTACCTTAGCTTTAAAAACGTTTAAACAGTGGTGTCACATTTGCTGTTTTCCAATCTGCTGGAATTGCCCCAGAGTCCAGCGAATTTTGGAAAACTACCGCCGGTGCACCTGCTATTTCTCCCACCATCTCTTTTAGTACCCTGGGATGCATTCCATCAGGGCCAGGAGACTTATCAATCCTTAGCTCCATTAGCTTGCCCAACACTACCTCTTCCGTAATAATGATTGTTTCCAGGTCCTCACCTACCTTCGTCTCTTTGTCAATTACTGGCATGTTATTAATGTCCTCCACAGTGAAGACCGATACAAAATACCTGTTCAATGCCTCGACCATTTCATCATATCCCATAACTAAATTCCCCTTCTCATCCTCTAAAGGGCCAACGTTTACTTTAGCCACTCTTTTTCTTTTTCTATGTTTATAGAAACTTTTGCTGTCTGCCTTTATATTCTGTGCTAGTTTTTTTCTCATTTTCTATCTTACTTTTCTTTATAGGTCTTTTTGTGGCTTTCTGTTGACCTTTAAAGTTTTCCCAAACTTCTAGTTTCATGCTGTTTTTGGCCACTTTGTATGCCTTCTCTTTGAATTTGATAGCCTCCCTTATTTCCTTAGCCACCCACGGCAGGTTACCCCTTTCCTTACAGTCCTTTTTTACTGGAAGAGGAGAGGAGACAGATTTAAAAGGGACCTGAGGGGCAATGTTTTCACATAGAGTTTGGTTTTTATGTGGAATGAACTGCCAGAGGAAGTGGTAGATGACAGTCCAATATGACACTTTCTTCAGAACTCTGTTCAGAACTCTTCAGTTCCAAAGTCAGGCCAAGCTCAAAATGTTAACTTGGTTTCTTTCTCCAAAGATGCTGCCAGACCTGCCGAGTTTCTCCAACACCTTCTGCTATTCATTCATTTCAGATTTCCAGTATCTGCAGAATTTTGTTTTTCCTTTCCCACCTATCTTTGTGTCATCAGCAAAATTCTCACCAGGCCCTGCAGTCCCTTAGAGCTGTTCCTGAAAACAAAATTGATAGTATTTTTCTGCGGACGCTATTGGTTATAATTAGTTACAGATTCATTCCATTTTGTGATTTTCCACCCACCATCAGCTGGAAACAATTCAGCATTTGCTTCTTGTGTGACTGAAACCTTCCTCTGGCTTGTGCTTCTTGGATCGGATAAGTATAGTCCCAGCTACTGAAGCTGTAGAGAAATGCATTCACTCCTGATTTGTTCTTATTGATCCCCGCTTCCTTCCTGTCTGATCACACTATTAAATTAATGACTCAGTGCAAAATCGTCAGGTTGCTGATAAGATTGTAAGATCAGGCGACACCAACCAAGAAGAGTTTGCGGCTCTGGATCCATATCAATAAGATATTCCAGACCGGATGGGACAAGGTATGGCAGTGTGATAACAACAGCAGCTTAAATGTTCCTCACTAGGCGAGTGACCCAGGCTAATCCTCTGGGGAAATGGGTACAAATCATACACCGTGTCCGCTGCTGAGATTTAAGTTCACTTAATAAAAAATCTGGGATGAAGATCTTGCGTCAGTGATGGTGACCATGAAACCATAGCGGGTTGGTCTAAGGACCCATCTGGTTCACTAATGCTCCTACAGAAAGAAAGTAAGGCCCAAGGACTATCAAAAATAGGAACAGGAGTGGGCTGTTCCGTCCCTCGAACCCGTTCTGCCATTCAAGAGAAGCATGGCTGATCTGACATTCCTCATGGACAGTTTCCTGCCCTTTCCCTTGACTCTCCGACTGATCAAGAATCTGTCTGTCTCAGCCTTAACTATACACAAGGACTCTGTGTCCTTACCCGGCCTGGTCTACACGTGAGCCCAGGCCCACTGCAATGTGATTGACTCTTACCCCATCCCCTGGATATTTAGGGAAGGGAAGTAAATGCTGTCCTGGACAGAGACACCCAAATCCTGCGAATGAATTTTTAAAAATTGCAGTTTGGAGACACTCTCAGGTCCCTTTGATCTTACAGGGCTCATCTCTCTCTTTCAAGACACAGTTTCCTCAAAGGAAGGCAGACATTTGCTCCCAAAGCTCTCAGGTGTGCCACATTATCACAACGCCAGGAACACATGGGCATAGAACGGGTGAAGTGTCTAACTTGTGAGGCAGTCTATTGGCCAAGGATTGACAATGAGGGTGTGTTTGTGACAGGCTAAAGCTGCCGGTCACAGTAATGTAGAGAACTACATGCTCCCCTCACAAGGTTCCCTCAGTCCCTGGCCACTCACCTGCTCACCAGAACTGAAGATGACTGAGTGTCCGAATATTTCTGTAAGTTTCTAATGATCAGGTGGGTAAAGGGCCCTTCGTATGGACACATTAAGCCTCAGTTTCAGTCTGTCTGGTGCACTGGATGAAATCGTCGCTGACAGTGAGCCATGGTATCCAGGCACACTTTGTGGGTGAGTCGTGCCAAATGGGGTACGATCCCATGTGACAGCCTCACCACACCACAACACCCCCATTTCAAACAGTCACCGAGTGAACCCCTCACACTGCTCATCTGCTTTTTCCAAAGTGAGACAGTGAAGCAAGGCTTTCATGTTTCACCTCTGGTTATGGGGTCACGATCTCATCTTTAGACAGCATGTTAGGAAGGCAAGTGGTAACATTTTTCATTTGCCTCCACCACCCACAGTCTCCATGACACAAGACACAACTCTCAGCAAACGTGAGAGAATACCAAGGGTGCCTGGTTTGCAGATACACAGCTACCTCACCTACACATTGAGGGCAAAGTCTCTGGGTCACACATCGGGACATGGTGAGAGCACAGTCAGCCCGGGGCCTACGAAGGACGTATGTATAATAAGTTCATTGGAGGTGTATTGGACAGAGAAGAAGATTATCACAGAGCACAATGATTGATCAGATGGGCCAATGGGCCAAGGAGTGGCAGATGGAGTTTAATTTGGATAAATGTGAGGGGCTGCATTCTGGAAAGGCAAATCAGGACAGGCTTTGCACATTTAATGGTAAGGCCCTGGGGAGTGTTGCTGAACAAAGAGACCTTGGAGTGCAGGTTCATAGTCTCTGAAAGTGGAGTCACAGTTAGATGGGATGGTGAAGAAGGTGTTGGGTACGCTTGCCTTTATTGGTCAGTGCATTGAGTAAAGGAGTTGGGAGGGTCATGTTGTGGCTGTACAGGGCATTGCTTAGGCCACTATTGGAATACTGCGTGCAATTCTGGACTCCCTGCTGTAGGAAGGATGTTGTGAAAAAGCATTCAGAAATATTTATAAGGATGTTGCCATGGTTGGAGGGTTTGAGCTGTAGGGAGAGGCTGGATAGGCTGAGGCTATTTTCCCTGGAGCACCAGAGGCTGAGGGGTGACCTTATAGAGGTTTATGAAATCAAGACGGACATGGATAGGGTGAATAGACAAAGTCTTTTCCCCCAGAGTAGGGGGGAGTCCAAAACTAGAGGGGCATAGGTTTAAGAAGAGAGGGGAAACATGTAACAGGAACCTGAGGGGCAACTTTTTCACGCAGATGGTGGTACGTTTATGGAATGAGCTGCCAGAGGCTGGTACGATTACAACATTTAAAAAGCATCTGGATGGGCACATGAATAGGAAGGGTTTGCGGGATATAGGTCAAATGTTGGCATTGGGACTAGATTGGGACTAGTCTGTTTCCATGCTGTACATCTCTATGACTCTATGACTATGAGTTATGACACCTCCTGGAGCAAAGCTGAGGGGAAACAAGATACTGTGAAAGGAACTGCCACCCAGGTGGATAGAGTTGTTAAGAAGGCGCATGGTGTATTAGCTTTCATTAATAGAGGGATTGAGTTCAAGAGCCATGAAGTTATGCTCCAGCTATACAAAAGCCTGGTTCAGCCACATCTGGAGTATTGTGTCCAGTTCTGGTCGCCTCATTACAGGAAAGATGTGGATGCGATGGAAAAGGTGCAGTGGAGATTTACCAGGATGTTGCCTGGAATGGAGGGAAGGTCTTATGAGGAAAGGTTGGGAGAGCTGGGGCTTTTCTCTTTGGAACGATGAAGGATGAGAGGTGACTTGATAGAGGTGTACAAAATGATCAGAGGTACAGATAGAGTGGACAGCCAGAGACTTTTTCCTAGGGTGGATGTAGCTATTATGAGGGGACATAGATTTAAAGTGGAGGTAGATATAAAGGAGACTTCAGAGATAGGTTCTTTACTCAGAGTGGTAGGGACGTGGAATGCATTGCTGGAGAGGGCAGTGGAGTTGGCCTCATTAGGGGCATTTAAGCAGCTATTAGATAGGCATATGGATGGTAGTATAAGGTAGGGATGGAGGTTAGATAGACCTTAGGATTAGGGTAAAAGTTCGGCACAACATAGTGGGCCGAAGGGCCTGTACTGTGCTGTACTGTTCTATGCTCTATGAATTGTACAATACACCACTGTGCACAGTGAATATGACAGAATGCAACCAAACACTAACAGGGCACGACCAACACATTGATGACATCCCTACAAACCCAGACCAGCCAAGGGCAACATCCACATTTCCTGAAGGTTTCACCACAGAGTTGTCAATGATCAAAATATATGGGCTGTTCAAGTTGTTTACTTGAGAATTTTACAATCCACATCCCTGTATAACTAATTCTGTTATTAACAAATGTGTTGGTGTTTTCACTTGTGGAATTTGTGAGGTTTCTTTGAAAGGAAGGGCTGATATCTGATCACTTTTCGTGTGATGTTCCTTAAAGAGCTCAAGATACAAATGAGCCATCTCCCTGGAGGTGGTCACCTGACCATTAGCTCGCTGCACTGTGGCACTTGAGGCACAAGGTGTGTTGGAAATTGCTCTGTACTGTCAGTGTAAACAAAGCCATGAGAAATCTTCACATACGAAGAATTGTATTTGTGCCTCCATGTCTTATATATCAGTAGGAGAGCAAAATTATAATATGGGCCCCAGTGTATATTGAAGTTTCTGTCTATATTTGGCTGACGGAGTATAGAACCATAGAAAACTATGCCACAAAAGAAACCATTCAGCCCATCTTGTCTGTGCTAGTTGAATAAACTGACTGCCCAATTTAGGGATGATTTTCATGATGGTGTGGGGAAAGGAGATGAGGGAGTGAGTAGGGAGTGTTGAGGACATGTAGGATCAGTGATGTGGGAGCTAAGGAGGAAATGAGAGTGACTGGTGAAGAGATTTCAGACATTAGTGAGGGGGCTCGAGCATGAGCCTTGGTGGGAGGTGAGTACGGTGGCAGAGAGTGCAAGGCAGCAGGGAGAAGATGGTGCCACTTACCTTGGCAGAGTGGGAAAGGTCATTGATCTTCTTATGGCACTGCCAGCCATTCTGCAAAGGCAATGCTAAACAAGATGGTGAGCTCGCACCAGGCTGTGAGGTTCTGATGGGTTGGCCTCCTGTTAGACCAGGATTTTGGGGTCCCAGCTGGAGAGTCGCACCTTCCACCCTTGATGTGATCAGAATTTGTCAGTATTGAGTGGGGCAGAGTCAGACTGTCAGCACTCATCCTGGTGTGCAGTGATCTTTTCAAAAAGGTGCATGTAGTAGCAATGTTGTTCTTTTATTGGATAGCTGCTGAATAGTGAATTATTCCAGGAGTCTCATGTGGTTAGTTGGAACTAGAGTTGGAGGACATGCGCACTGTAGGAGCAAAGTAGGTGGTTAATGAAGCGAGTTTAGTAAGATATCGTGAGAAATCTCACTCAACCTCACAGCAAGAAACTGCTCAACATGCTCAATGCAACTCGCACTTAGCCAAACAGTGCACAGTTCTGCATTTGTTCCTTTTCAAAGAACTGAGGGGTCACTTTTTGAGGCAGTGTGACATGAAGAGTCTATGAGTTAAAGAAAAGCTGCCTCATGACAGCCTTTGGATTGGTCCAACTGTAGTTAGTTACAGCCTTGTGATTATAGTGTACTCTGAGTTATCCAAAAGCCTGAAACCAACATGCACCTCTGAATATCCCTCTCTATGGATGAAATAGACAAAAAAAAACCTGGAGGCATTACAGAGAGAGTTCTAATATATGAAAAGACCTGGATTAACCTGATCACCATTTGAATCTTGGATTGACCATTAGCCGCCAGTCAATAATGTGTTATCATGGTGAAAATCAAAAGAGCTGTACGAAACAGCTCTCCATATTGTGGTCTGGACTTTGACAAAGACCAGTTTCCCTGTCTATACTTTTCTACACAGTGTTTGTGTCAAAGGGTTTGTTTGTTGCCTGTTTTATTTGTGTTTGTTTGTTGGGTTTTTAAAGGGCAATAATTTAAGGAACAAAGCAATAAATCAATAATGCACTTTTATCCATTTGTAAAGACTATTGTTTGAAATACTTAGAGTTACTTTCTGTTAACGATGAAACCTGGTGTGAATTACTTTTGAATAGAATTGCAGTCTGACCAAAATTGATCACTTTGGTGGTTTAATTGGGTAGCTACACAATTCTAACATCCTGTGGAAGAGTGAGACTCAGTTACTAGTGCACACCTCCCACTTGAGTTGTAACAGTATAGTGAGGTCTGTGTGTGTATTAGGATTACTGTATATTGAGGTCATTCTGTGTATTGGGGTCACTGTGCATATTGAGGTTGCTGTACATATTGAGATTACTGTTTATAATGGGGGTGGTGTGTATATGGGATGTTGTGTCTATTGAGGTTCATGTATATTGAGGTTGCTGTGTATATTTGGGTCACTGTCTATTTGGGAATGCCTTATATGTTGGGGTCTCTGGATACTGGTGGCTCCGTGCATATAGAAATTGCTGCATATATTAGGAGTGTTGTATGAATTAGAGTTACTATATTTTAGGATCACTGTATTTTGAGATTATTGTGTATTTTAGGGGTTCTATGCATATTGGGGTACTGCGTATATCAGGGTTGCTGTATATTGTGGTCCCTCTCTATATTAGGGTCAATATGTAGACAGAGATACCTGTGTGTATTGGGGTCACTGTATACACTGAGGTTATGATCGTGATTGAGGTGGTGGTGTATTTGGGATGACCATGTACTGAAGACAGGAAGGGAACTTCCCTTTGAGCCGTCGAGGCTGTTCTAATCCAATGAAATCATCACTGCTCTGCCTTTACTGCAGCCACCTGCCTTCACCCTGTGGCCTGTCATTTTCGGTGCAGCAAAAGCCCGGCGATTTCAATTGAAATAATGAAGTGAGTCAACATCTGGTTTTTGAGTGAAAGAGGTCCTCATGTCAACCATTCTTAGTGCAAAGAAGCATTTTTCTCACTCCCTTCAAATTCTTGGAAGTGCAGGGTCAGATTAGAACAAGTCAGCATGGATTTAGTAAGGAGAGGTCGTGCCTGACAAACCTGTTAGAATTCTTTGAAGAGGTAACAAGTATGTTAGACCAGGGAAACCCAGTAGATGTTATCTATCTAGACTTCCAAAAGGCCTTTGATATGGTGCCTCACGGGAGGCTGCTGAGCAAGGTGAGGGCCCATGGTGTTCCAGGTGAGCTACTGGCTAGGATTGAGGATTGGCTGTCTGACAGAAGGCAGAGAGTTGGGATAAAAGGCTCTTTTTCAGAATGGCAACCAGTGACAAGTGGTGTCCCGCAGGGTTCAGTGTTGGGGCCGCAGCTGTTCACTTTATATATTAATGATCTGGATGAAGGGACCGGGGACATTCTGGCGAAGTTTGCCGATGATATGAAGATAGGTGGACAGGCAGATAGTACTGAGGAGGTGGGGAAGCTGCAGAAAGATTTAGACAGTTTAGGAGAGTGGTCCAGGAAATAGCTGATGAAATTCAATGTGAGTAAATGTGAGGTTTTGCACTTTGGAAAAAAGAATACAGGCATGGACTGTTTTCTAAACGGTGAGAAAATTCGTAAAGCAGAAGTACAAAGGGATCTGGGAGTGTTGGTCCAGGATTCTCTAAAGGTTAACTTGCAGATAGAGTCTGTGATTAAGAAAGCGAATGTAATGTTGTTGTTTATTTCAAGAGGGTTGGAATATAAAAGCAGCGATGTGCTTCTGAGACTTTATAAAGCTCTAGTTAGGCCCCATTTAGAATACTGTGTCCAATTTTGGGCCCCACACCTCAGGAAGGACATAGTAGCCCTGGAGCGTGACCAGCGGAGATTCACACGGATGATCCCTGGAATGGTAGGTTTAACGTACAATGAACAGCTGAGGATCCTGGGATTGTATTCATTAGAGTTTAGAAGGTTGAGGGGAGATCTAATAGAAACTTACAAGATAATGTATGGTTTAAAAGGGGTTTAAAAGGGCTAGGAAGTTCGTTCCGTTAGGCGGGGAGTCTAGGACCCATGGGCACAGAGAGTGGTGGGCTTGTGGAATTAATTGCCGCAGAGTGCAGTGGAGGCCGGGACATTAAATGTCTTCAAGGAAGAGATTGACAAATTCTTGATCTCAAAAGGAATCAAGGGCTACGGGGAGAGAGCAGGGAAGTGGAGTTGAAATGCCCATCAACCTTGATTCAAATGGCAGAGTGGACTTGATGGGCCGAATGGCCTTACTTCCACTACTATGTCTTATGGCCTTATGGTCTTAGCTGTGGTCATACCCAATTTGGTCTGAGACTGTATAAAAACTATCCCTCCTATGATCTCCTTTCAAAACTTTAGAAACCTCAATCTAATCAACCCTTGACATTTTATATTGTGGAGAATACAGGCCCAGATCATAAATTTGACATTCAAACATGTTATATCATGGCATTCTGCTGAGAAAGCCCCTTCTGCAATCTGTTATGGCCTAGTGGTATTATTGCAGGTAATATACCAGATATCTGTGTAATGTTCGGGGGCCTGGGTTCGAATCCTGCCATGGTGGGTGGTAGAGTTTGAATTCAATAAAAATCTGGAATTCGGAGTCTAATAATAACTGTGAAACTATTGTTGTAAAAATCTCATCTTCTTCACTTTAGGGAAGGAGATTTTCCATCCTTACCTGGTCTGGCCTACATGTGACTCCAGACCCACAGCAATGTGGTTGACTCTTAACTGCCGTCTGGGCAATTAGGGATGGGCGAGAAATGCTGCCTGGTCAGTGACGCCCTCATTCTGTGAATGAATAAAGAAAAAAAAATCTTTCTGTGGAAAGTACCCAAATTCTAGCCATTACCAAACCCTGAGTAATTTTCATGTTTTTTTTCCTCCAACCACAATATTTTGTTGTTTGTTATGCTTGATCCCTTGAATCTCTTTGGATCTCCAGTGCAATTAGCTTTTCAGTATAATTGTACTGGGACCCAGTTTTGAGTTCAAAGCAGATGAGCTCAACTCTCTCTTTGTTGAAACCCATCTGCTATAGTTTTTAGGATTCATGATCATATATCACTAGATAATTGGTGCTGCCTGCACCCTTCATAACATGGATCATCGTTCTGCTTTTGGAGTCATGAAGCAAGAAACTGGATGGTGGGGATACCACACCAACTCACACTCTTCCTCCAAAGACAGTGTGTGTACATGTGTGAGTCCTGATTTTTGGCATGTACAACCCACCGGTCCCAAACTGTTTCCACAATCCATCAACAGTCCCTGGAACTTTGAGCATAGTTCACAGTCTCTGTTGTGGAACTGTTTTCAATATGTCCTGCAGTCCACTAACGCTGCAATAACAGATAATTCCTAAGTTGGCAACTTTAATAGCTTCCTCACTAAATATTGAGGCTGTTGAAATATCCAGGACTTTGTGTAGCATAGAGTCATTGAGTCAGACAGCACAGAAACAGTCCCTTTTGCCCCACCAGCCAACGCCGACCATAATCCCAAACTAAACTAGTCCCACCTGCCTGCTCCTGGCCACATCCCTTGAATGTATATACTTTTCTAAGTGTCTTTTAAATGTTGTAACTGTATCCACATCCACCACTTCATCAGGAAGTTCATTTCACACGTGAACAACACTGTGTGTAAAAAACTTGCCCCTTATGTATTTTATAAACCTCTCTCCTCTCACCTTAAGAATGTGCCCTCGCATTTTGAAACCCCCCAATCATAGACCATGAAAAGACATCCCTCATGATTTTATAAACCTCTCAACCTCCTACACTCCAATGAAAGATGTTCCAGCCTATCTAGCCTTTCTTGATAACTCAAACCTTTGACATTCTGGGGATTCTGCTTTTTTCAGTGTTTCCTTTGGGGGTTGAACATAAAAACATAGAAAAAAAGAGCAAGAGCAGACCATTCAGCCCTTTGAACCTGCTCTGCTGCTCAATATGATCATGGCTGCTCATCCAAATCAGTCTCCCATGCCCTTTCACCCCTTAGACCTAACAAATATATCGAAATCTTTCTTGAAAAAGCTCAATGTTTTGGAATTCCCTCCCTGAGGGCATTGTGGGTCAACCCACAGCACATGGACTGCAGCGGTTCAAGAAGGCAGCTCACCTCCACCTTCTCAAGGGGCAACTAGGGACGGGCAATAAATGCCCACTCCCACATCCTGTGGATGAATTTAAAAATCCTCAACTCAACACCCCTACTTTTTTTCCCAGAACCTTCCATTCCCCTAGAATCTCTCTATTCCAGCTTTGAAGATACTGAATGACCCAGCCTTGTCAGCCCTCTGCAGTAAAGAACTTTACAGGTTCACTCCCCTCTGAGAGAAGAAATTCCTCCTCATCTCTGTCTTAAATGTATGACTCCTTACTCTGAGATGTTGTCCTCTGGTCTTAGACTCTCCCACAAGGGGACGTAACCTCTCCACATCTCCCCTGTCAAGATCCCTAAGAATCTGAGATGTTTCAAAAAGGCCACCTCTCATTGCTATAAATTCCGATGAATAAAGACCAAATCTGCTCAACCTCTCCTCATACGACAGCCCCTCCATACCCAAAATCAACAGCCTCCAATGTCAGTCTATCATTCCATAGATAAGGGGCCCCAGAACTGTTCACAGCATTCCAACTGCGATCTGAAATTGGATGCTGAGACAGTAGGAACTGCCAATGCTGGAGAATCTGAGGTAACAAGGTGTAGGGCTGGATGAACACAGCAGGCCAAGTAGCATCAGAGGAGCAGCGTTTTCTGAAGAAGGGTTTAGACCCGAAATGTCAGCTTTTCCTGCTCCTCTGATGCTGCTTGGCCTGCTGCGTTCATCCAGCTCCACACCTTGTTGTCTGAAATTGGATGCTGTTTTTAAAATTTATACATTAGGATTCCCTAATCCCTGTGTTTCAAACTTGTTGCAGTCTTTCTCCATTTAAATAATTTTGAGTTTTTCTGTTAATTTATTGATTTTGTTCTGAATATGATGTGCACTTATGTAAGGAGCATTGGATTTTGCCTGCTTAGCATTTCCCCCATCGATCCTATTTGCTGCTGTTTTCTCGGGCTGTTTCCCATTTGATCTTCCTGTCCCTCACTGGGTCTTGTTAGAATAGTTATCCTGCAGTGTTGCTGTATCCTTTTTGGAGGTTCTGCCCATTTCAGGGAACCCTTGCAACTTGAGGTTTCTGTATATTTTGAGGTGACATCTATCAACAGGTTCTGTCAATCCGGGTGTCTACGTAGGAGAGTAAAACATCTCAGTCCAACTGCCTTTGGGTCAAACTCAATCAATTCCATATTTAGCTCACTTTGCTCACGCTCACATTTGGCTCCCTCAGAAACCTACCTCTGCAGCCTTACTCCCAGCATCATGGGGAAGTATTATTGCTGGACTGTTAATCTAGAGGCCCAGGTAACAGGATGTGAACCCATGTTCGAATCCTGCCATAGCAGATAGTAGAATTTGAATTCAATAAATATCTGGAATTAAGAGTCTAACGATGGCCATGCATCCACCTGGTTCACTAATGCCCTTTAGGGAAGGAGACTGCCATCCTTACCTAGTCTGGTCTACTTGTGACTCCAGATCCACGGCAATGTAGTTGGCTGTTAACTACCCTGTGGGCAATTAGAGATAGGCAATAAGTACTGTCCTAGCCAGCGATGCCCTTATCCCAGGAATGAATTTCTAAAAAATTACAGACTGAGCTGTCCCATTGTGTGTCGTGTGTTTGATTTCTCATGGGTGAATATTTCCATCTGTGCTGCCTCACCATGGAACGTAACTTAGTTTCTTTTGTTTTTTTGTTCCCAGCCATCCAGCACTATTATCCCACTGAACCATGTAGAGAGGACTGTGAGTACAAGTCAACGAAAACCTTCTTTCTCTCTTTCTTTTCTGAGCATAAATGGGACCTGCATGTGTAGGGGACTGTGGGGGAGTGGCGGTGGTGGCGGCCTGGGGGGTGGGGGTGGTTGGGAATGGGTGCTGGTGGCTTACCTGAGATACTGAATCTGCCCTTTGAATCTGTGTCATCAAAGGTGACATTAAAGCAGGAAGCTCTTCACCAAGAGTGATGATGCTGAGTGGGGTTTCCATAAATTCACTGGTATTTAAGATGGGAGCCATGATGTGGAGGTAGATAAGGTCACAAATCATACCACACCCAGTTACAGTCCAACAGGTTTATTTGAAGACACAAGCTTTTGCAGTCTCATTGAGCTTCAGTGAAACCTGAAGAAGGAGTGAGACTCCAAAAGCTTGTGTCGTCAAATAAGCCTGTTGGACTCTTACTGGGTGTGGTGTGATTTTTGACAAGTATTGTAAAACACTGCATGACAATGTAGTGATGTTGGGTAGGGCCACCTGTAGATGAAGCCATCTTTTGATGGCCCCTACATTTGGAGTGTTGTGGGCATTTCTGGTTGCCACAGCATGGGAAGGGACACATGAACAAGAAGGGAATAGAGGATAATGGACCATGTGCAGTGAGGTGGTGTGGTGGCTCAGTGGTTAGCACTGCTGCCTCACAATGCCCGGGACCTGGGTTCGATTCCAGCCTCGGGTAACTGTCTGTGTGGAGTTTGCACATTCTCCCCATGTCTGTGTGGGTTTCCTCCGGGTGCTCCGGTTTCCCTCATGGTCCAAAACTGCAGGTTCGGGTGGATTGGCCATGCTAACTTGCCCATAGTGTTCAGGGATGTGTAGATGAGGTGGTTTATGGGGGATGGGTCTGGGTGGGATGCTCTGAAGGTCAGTGTGGACTTGTTGGGCCGAAGGGCCTGTTTCCACAGTGTAGGTATTGTATGATGATGAGGTGGGATTAGTTTAAAATGGCATCATGGTCATCACAGACTGTGTGGGCTGAAGGGCCTGTTCTTGTGCTGTTCTGTTCCATGTTCTATGTCACTGGGACCAGACAAAATGTCTTTGAGGGTCTTGAGGGTATTACTGAGACAAAGTGATGCCAGGGGACTGCAGTGGGGATGGGGTGGTGATGGCCTTGTGCTATAAACACGAGACTTCCAGAAATCCAGGGTTCAAATCCTGCTGTGGTCTGGTAGGATTTGATTTCACATAAAACAAATCTGGAATTAAGAGTCTAATGATGACCATGAATCCATTCTCGATTGTTGGGAAAACCGATCTGGATCACCAGTGTCCGTTATGGAAGGAAGCTGCCATCCTTACCAGGTCTGGCCTACATGTGACTCCAGACCCCACAGCAATGTGGTTGACTCTTAGCTGCCCTCTGGGCAATAAGTACTGGTCTAGCCAGTGACATCACATCCTGTGGATGAAGTAAAAAATGGAAACATTGGCACATTGCCCAAAATCAGTGTAAACCCAGCCGCAAAATCATGAAGGGAGCCATATCTCAAGGTACGAAAGGAACAGTCGGAAATTGACTGTTGCTATCAGTGTGGCAGATAACTGACAACACTGCATGCTTCCTCGTACAGTATTCCAGAGATCCAGTTCACCGGCCCAAGGAGATCGTTCTGTCCCCTCCCTCATTCCCTCCTCAAACTGAGGGAGTTCTCCCCTCCTCTCCCTCCCCAAGCTGGGGTTTTCTCCCCTCCTCTCCCTCCCCAAGCTGGGGGTTTTCTCCCCTCCTCTCCCTCCCCAAGCTGGGGGTTTTCTCCCCTCCTCTCCCTCAGCTTATGCCTAACACTCTCATTGTTGAAGCCTTTGTTTAAAGTCTATTCCCAGTCCCTGGTGAATTGCCTCTGGCTATCCGGGCTCTGTGATGTCCAGCACTGGCCTGGGAATGGCTGCAGTGTAGTGTCCAGTGAGCGGAGAGAGGGTTAAGGGCTGCTTTGCTGATCGTCTCTGGGAGCTGGTTTCACTGTGAGCTAGAGAGAGAGAGAGAGAGAGAGAGAGAGAGGCATGAGGCAGCCGTGAGTGGTGTCAGCTGAGAGCCTGCTGAGGGGAGCTGTCAGAGAGAGCGAGAGAGAGGCATAGGGTGTGTGTCGATGTTGTGGTCTCGCAGTTAACCTCAAGGGAAGGAAGGAATGGGAAACCAGAAAGCAGAAACTGCTTAATGTCATGAAGAAAATGTGTCAACATTGTTGAAGACAGCTCCCCGCTTGTTGACCGTGATCGATGATCAGTGACTGGTTCTGAAATCTAAAACCTCACTCTAACAGCCCCCAGCTCTGGCTAACGCTTGTTACCCGTGGTCTCAAACAGCAGAGAGAGAGAACGATGTCCTGGCGATGGAGTTGGCGCAGTCTATCCCAGGTACTGGGAGGGCTCGGGGTAAGAGACAGGGAGGGAGGGAGGGAGGGAGGGGTAGGTGAAAGGTGGAGAGGAAGACAAGACAGGAGAGGGAGAGAACATTGAAAGGAAGGAAAAGGGAGGAGAGTGAGAAGGAAATGTGAAAAGAAAGCAGGAATGGAGCCAGAACAGGATGGTGAGAAAGAGATGGAATCGGGAGATAGAGGGAGAGCCAGGGAGGAGAGAAACACATAACTTCAAGGAAGAGAGACACAGAGAGAGAGAGAGAGTGCGTTAATAACGAGAGGGACAGAGAAATCTGCAGGGAGGTATCCCTGAGTCAAACATCGTGGAAGTTTTAATATTTGTGTTGATTCCTTTCTGGGCAGACTAGTTTGAAAAGTTTGCTTGTTTAGTTTGGGAAGGCTTGCAGCAGTTTCCTGATCCCTAATTGTTAGAATATGGGACTGTCAAAGGATTTATCCAACACTGTGGTTTAAAGTGGAGCTGCTGTTTGAGTTTGCAGCTGGAGATGTGTTTGTATTGTTATCCTGTTTAGAGCCTGTGACAGGCAATGCTGTCCAGCTGAGCTGGAGCATTTTGGGCCCAGAGACTGGGGCGGTGAGGGGGTGCAGGGGAGGGTGTGGTGGCAGGGTGTGGTTGTCGGTCGGGGGGGTGGCGGTGTGTGGGTGTTGGTTTGGTGGGAGGGAGGGGATTGGTTTGAAATGGGGAGGTGATGGTATTGAGACCTGTGTTCTTCTGGGGAAAATCCATCCTTGTCTTTATTATTGGTCCCTCGTGTGTGAAATAACCAAGAGCAGGAATAAGAATCCAGGCACTTAGGAAAACCTGCGAGTTCCCCTCCGAGCCACTCACCATCCTGACTTGGAAATATATCACCGTTCCTTCACTGTCACCGGGTCAAAATCCTGGAATTCCCTCCCTAGGGGCATCGTGGGTCAACCCACAGCACATGGACTACAGTGATTCAAGAAGGCAGCTCACCCCCACCTTCTCAAGGGGCAACTAGGGGCAGACAATAAATGCTGGGCCCAGCCAATGACACATGGATTCTAAGAATGAATAAAGAAATAAGCTGTCAGTTTGCCCCTTTGGTTGTGGATAGTGAGAACTGCAGATGCTGGAGTCAGGGATAACACAGCTTGGAGCTGGAGGAACACAGCAGGCCAGGCAGCATCAGGGGAGCAGGAAAGTTGACGTTTCAGGTCGGGACCCTGCTTCCCGAAGCGTCAGCTTTCCTGCTCCTCCAGCTCCACACTGTGTTAGCTCTATTGGTTTGATGGCTGGTTTGCGAAGCGGAGAAATGCCAACAGCATGAGTTCAATCCCTACTACACGAAGAACTCTCCTTCCCAACACTCATCTGAGGCGCCGTGACCCTCAGGTTAAACCAGTGCCAGTTGTGTCTGTCCCTCTCTCTATCTAATGAGGGAGTGGCATTATCGTCTTGTGGGACCACGGTGACTTTAATTTTGTTTGCAGAAGCATGCCCCTTCGCTCCTGAAGCAAAACAGAATGAGCTGACTTTGATGTGACCCAGATGCTCCAGTCTGCATCTGTTACCTCACACCTTGCTCAGCCATTTCAGTGCCATCCACATTGCTGTGGGCCTGGAGTCACATGTAGGCTAGACAGGGCAACGATCGCAGTTTCCTTCCCTAAAGGGCATTAGTGAACCAGGTGGGTTTTTAGTGACAAAGTCACCATCACTGACCCTTATATTATATTCTAGATTTATGAATTGAATCTAAATTCCACGAGCTGCTGAGGTGAGATTTGAACGCACATCCCCAGAGCATTAGCCCGCCAGATAGATTACTAGCCCGGGCAAATAGATTACTAGCCCAGTGACATTGCTACATGAGGGGGAGAAAGGACTTGCATTTAAGGAGCGCCTACCAAACATCAGTGTCCCAAAGCATCGTGGACCTGATAAAGTAGTGTTTGAAATAGACTGTAAAATATGGGCCATTTAGGCCCATCAACCCTGCTCCATTTTCCGATTCTGTCTGATATACTTCTCAACCCCGTTCATAAGAAGTTTAGAAATAGGAGCAGGAGTACGCCATTCGGCCCTATGGGCCTGCTTCACTGTTCAATAAGATCATGGCTGATCTTTCTGTGGACTCATCTCCACTTGCCCACCCGCTCACTATAACTCTTAATTCCCTTACTGTTCAAAAATCAATTTACCTTTGCCTTAAAACATTCAATGAGGTGGCCTCAACCACTTCACTGTGTAGGGAATTCCACAGACTCACAGCCCTTTGGGTGAAGAAGTTCCTCCTCAACTCAGTCCTAAGTCCGCTCCTCTTTACTCTGCTGCCCTCTCCCCGTAACTCTTGATCTCTGCCTTAAAGCCACCCAGTGACAGCCTCCTGTTGGCCTCTGTGTGGGTGAGGGATCCCACAGAATGTGGAAAACCTGGAGAAGCTGTGATTATTCATTTTAATGGGGGGGAGGTGCGGAGGGGTGTTCAAGGGACTGATTTAATGGAGGGGCTTGAATTCATTTGGAGTGTTGAGTGAACAACTGAGGAAAATTATTGCCTGTGGGACAGGGGTCAATGGGCAGAGGCTGTAGATTTGAATTAATTGGTCAAATGTAGGAGAAAGTAAATCAGGTAAAGCCCCCTGGGGTGGGGGTGAGGTCCCGTGTGGAGACAGTCCTGTTGAAAGCCTTACAGTGAGATACTGGGCTGAATTTGGTGATCAGTTGGATTCCAGGCACTGTGCGCAGCCTAGTTCCATGGGTTGTTCGTCTGAGATCTGAGTGAGGAGCAGAGCAGCTTCGGTGTTTGTGGGATCTGCCTGTGCACTGGGTGGGAAAATGCCCAAAACTTCGAAACTAAGGCGTGAGAAGGTGGGGCTCTGTGATGATTGACATACTGGATGTCCAATAGCAACAGCCTGCGTTGTGATTGTGGGAGTTTGTTGAGGGGGGGGGTAGTGGAGATGACAGTCATGTGATGCCATCTCCTGGAATGGACCAGACAGAGTTGGCAACAGTTTTCGGTTGGTGAGTGTTAAAGGGTCAACCTGGAACAATGGGGCTGGGGGGGCTAATGCTGAAGGTGCTTACAGGTCAAGGGGCAAGGCTTCACAAAACTACCCCCCCCCACCATCCTGACTGTTCCACTCCCCGTTGCTTATATGGGGTAGTAGTGATAATGTCACTGGACTAGTAATTCTGAACCCCAGGCTTCTGTTCTGAGAATGGGTTCGAATCTCAGCGTGGGAGATCTGAATAAAAACCCATGCTTGAAAAGCTAGTCTAATGGCGATTGCTGTCAATTGTTGTACAACCCAACTGGTTCACTGATGTCCTTTAGGGAAGGAAACTGCCATCCTTATCCAGTCTGGCCCACATGTGACTCCAGACCCACAGCAATGAGGATGATCCTTAACTTCCCTCTGGGAAAACTGAGACAGTAAATGCTGCCTCAGTCACTGACACCCAGATCTCCAGGAATCAGCAAGAATTTGACAGAAACAGAGCGGGTGAAATCTGGCTCATTTCAGCAAACTGGAGACTGGATAGTTCGTGATGAACATGGACTGTCCCAGCAGAATGGGGATGTATATTTTCTCTTTCTTCATTAACAGAATGAGGGTGTCACTGGCTAGGCAGCATTTATTGCCCATCCCTAATTGCCCAGTTAAGAGTCAACCACGTTGCTGTGGGTCTGGAGTCACATGTAGGCCAGACCAGATAAGGATGGCAGTTTCCTTCCCTAAAGGACATTAGTGAACCAGATGGGCTTTTCCTGACAATGGGTTCATGGTCATCATTTGATTCTCAATTCCAGGTATTTTATTGAATTCAAATTCCACCATCTGCCCTGGGGGAATTCAAACCCAGGACCCTAGAATGTTGTCTGGGTCTCTGGATTAACAGTCCAGCGATAATACCACTCGGCCATCGCCTCCCCCTCGACATATGGCTTCTCCCTCACCTATTGCACCAGCTGCGTGGTTTGGATGGGAAGGTGCTTTGACGTATAAGACCCTGGTACGGAGCATAAGGTTCAGGAGGTGGTGAGCATGTTAAGGCCCGTGCTTCCTGATTGTCCTGCCTGTCATTAGCTCCGTGACACTGGGAACCAGACACAGCATGGACAGGGAGATGGAATACTGTTCGGTGGGTGTGGTCTGCTGCCTCCAGTGAGGCTTCAAAAACTGGACAGAGCTAAGAATATGTTCCCAACTGGGAAAGACACTGCCCAGGCTGACATCCAGAGAATATTCCTGTGTTCCAGGAGTAACAATCCACAAAAGGGTTCTTCAAATTCCAACTCAGCAATTTTTAAAAAAATTAGCTCCTGGGACATTGGCATCGCTGGCTGGGCCTAGCATTTATTACCCGTCCCTAGTTGCCCCTTGAGAAGGTGGGGGTGAGCTGTCTCCTTGAACCACTGCAGTTCCTTAGGGAGGGAATTCCAGGATTCTGACCCAGTGACAGTGAAGGAACGGGGATATATTTCCAAGTCAGGATGGGGAGTGGCTCGGAGGGGAACTTGCAGGGGGTGGTGTTCCCATGTATCTGCTGCCCCTTGTCCTTCTGGATGGAAGTGGTCGTAGGTTTGGAAGGTGCTGTCTGAGGATCTTTGGTGAATTTCTGCAGTGGGTCTTGTAGATGGTACACACTGCTGCGACTGAGCATTAGTGGTGGGTGTGACACTAATCAAATGGACTGCTTTGTAGTTTCATAGAATCTCTGCGTGCAGAAGGAGGTCAAGCCCCTGAAGAGCATCCCTCTCCATTTCATCCCTGTAACCCTGCATGGAGTTTTTACCATGGCCAATGCACCCTAACCTGCTCATCTTTTGGTCTGTGGGAGGAAACCGGAGCACCCGGACAGAACTCACACAGACACAGGCAGAATGTGCAATCTCCACACAGACAGTCGCCCGAGGCCGGATTTGAACCCAGGGCCCTGATGCTGCGATGTCAAGCTTCTTGAACGTTGGTAGGGCTGTACCCATCCAGGTAAGTCAGGAGCATTCCAGCCCACTCCTGACTTGTAGATGGTGAACAGGCTTTGGGGAGTCAAGAGGTGAGTTACTTGCCTCAGTATTCCTAACCTTTGACCTGCTCTTATTGCTACTGGAGATAGTAGGAACTGTTGATGCTGGAGAATCTGAGATAACAAGGTGTAGAGCTGGATGAACACAGCAGGCCAAGCAGCATCAGAGGAGCAGGAAAGCTGACGTTTCGGGTCTAGATCCTTCTTCAGAAAAGTCACTTCTGCTCCTTCCTGCTCCACTGATGTTGCTGGGACTGCTGTGTTCATCCAGCTCCATACCGTGTTATGTCTTGATGCTGCTGTGCTTATCTGGCAAGTGCAGTTCTGTTTCTTGTTCCAGTTTGAACTTAAGGATTGTTTGTAAATGTGCGACAGAAATATCCAGCCAGTTTTAGTCGGATTGACTGGGAAACTGTCGAGCTGTCGTGGAAACCCAACACGAAGGGAGGGCTTCCTGTGCTCGTACCTGGCCAGGATGTAACTCCAGCCCCAAACTCACATTGTGGTAGTGAGTGTAGTGATGTATGTAGTACTGATGTAGTGAAGCAAGACTCCTGCTCTCAAAAGGGTCCCCAGCACAGCAGCCAATGATGGGCCATAAATACCAGCCTTACCAATAGTGCCCAACCATCCTGGGAATGACTAAAAAAACATAGAAACATCAAAAATAGGAACCGGGGTAGGCCATTCATCCCTTTGAACCTGTTCTACCATTCAATATGATCATGGGTGATTATCCAACTCAGTCCCTCGTTCTCATATCCTTCAAACGCTTTGGCACAAGCGTCTGTGTTGGACATCTTGAAAATCTGAGCGAAAAGGCAGACGAAAGCACAGTGAGCCACTAAGTCAGGGCGGCACGGTGGCTCAGTGGATAGCACTGCTGCCTCACAGCAACAGGCTCGTGGGCTTGATCCCACCCTCAGGTGACCGTCTGTGTGCAGTTTGCACATTCTTCCCACATCTGCGTGGGTTTCCCCCCACAGTCCACAGATGTGTAGGTGAGGGTGGATTGTTCATGGATGGGGGTGGGGAGTGGGATGCTTTTTAAAGGGTCAGTGTGGACTTGATGGGCTGAGTGGCCTGCGTCCACACTGCAACTGAGTGCAAGCCGGGTGTAACCGTCCCTGAGGGAGTGAGTCTGGGAGTGTTTGCAGCTCTGCAAATAGCTCCCAATGTCCTCAGACCTTGTCAAAATCAGATCCTTCATTTAGCAAAAATGAGGCAGGAATGTGAGTGTGATGAACATGGTCCTAATCTCTCCCTCCCTCTTTTTCCTGACTGTAGGGCTCCAACAGATCGACCAAGAGCCTCCCATCACGACACAGACCGTCCCGGTAAGGAAGACAGTGAAAATCTCCTCTGTGTCATTTCCAGCAGATTCAGTATTCTCTCTCTCGCTGACTGACCCTTACTCACGAGGAGGTTTCAGGCTTGATGAGCTAGGCACAGTCAGGATGAATTTTATAACCACACCCAGGGTAAAGGAGGCAAATGCATTTGTCTCAGAGATAATGGGAACTGCAGATGCCGGAGAATCCAACATAATAAAGTGTGAAGCTGGATGAACACAGCAGGCCAAGCAGCATCTCAGGAGCCCAAAAGCTGATTTTTTGGGCCTAGACCCTTCATCAGAGAGGGGGATGGGGTGAGGGTTCTGGAATAAATAGGGAGAGAGGGGGAGGCGGACCGAAGATGCAGAAAAAAGAAGATAGGTGGAGAGGAGAGTATAGGTGGGGAGGTAGGGAGGGGATAGGTCAGTCCAGGGAAGACGGACAGGTCAAGGAGACGGGATGAGGTTAGTAGGTAGGAAATGGAGGTGCGGCTTGAGATGGGAGGAAGGGATGGGTGAGAGGAAGAACAGGTTAGGGAGGGGGAGACAGGCTGGGCTGGTTTTGGGATGCAGTGGGGGGAGGGGATGAGCTGGGCTGGTTGTCTGATGCAGTGGGGAGAGGGAACGAACTGGGCTGGTTTTGGGATGCGGTGGGGGAAGGGGAGATTTTGAAGCTGGTGACGTCCACATTGATACCATTGGGCTGCAGGGTTCCCAAGCGGAATATGAGTTGCTGTTCCTGCAACCTTCGGGTGGCATCATTGTGGCACTGCAGGAGGCCCAGGATGGACATGTTGTCTGAGGAATGGGAGGGGGAGTGGAAATGGTTCATGACTGGGAGGTGCAGTTGTTTATTGCGAACCGAGCGGAGGTGTTCTGCAAAGCGGTCTCCAAGCCTCCGCTTGGTTTCCCCAATGTAGAGGAAGCCGCACCGGGTACAATGGATACAGTATACCACATTGGCAGATGTGCAGGTGAACCTCTGCTTAATGTGGAATGTCATCTTGGGGCCTGGGATGGGGGTGAGGGAGGAGGTGTGGGGGCAAGTGTAGCACTTCCTGCGGATGCAGGGGAAGGTGCCGGGTGTGGTGGGGTTGGAGGGGAGTGTGGAGCGAACAAGGGAGTCGAGGAGAGAGTGGTCTCTCCGGAAGGCAGACAAGGGTGGGCATGGAAAAAGTCTTGGGTGGTGGGGTCGGATTGTAGATGGCGGAAGTGTCAGAGGATGATGCGTTGTATCCGGAGGTTGGTGGGGTGGTCTGTGAGAACGAGGGGGATCCTTTTTGGGTGGTTGTGGTGGGGGTGGGGTGTGAGGGATTAGTTGCGGGAAATGCGGGAGAGGCGGTCAAGGGCGTTCTCGACCACTGTGGGGGAAAGTTGCGGTCCTTGAAGGACTTGGACATCTGGGATGTGCAGGACTGGAATGCCTCATCCTGGGAGCAGATGCAGTGGAGGTGGAGGAATTGGGAATAGGGGATGGAATTTTTGCAGGGGGGTGGGTGGGAGGAGGTGTATTCTAGGTAGCTGTGGGAGTTGGTGGGCTTGAAATGGACATCAGTTTCTAGCTGGTTACCTGAGATGGAGACTGAGAGGTCCAGGAAGGTGAGGGATGTGCTGGAGATGGCCCAGGTGAACTTGAGGTTGGGGTGGAAGGTGTTGGTGAAGTGGATGAACTGTTCGAGCTCTCTTGGGAGTATGGGGCGGTGCCGATACAGTCATCAATGTAACAGAGGAAGAGGTGGGGTTTGGGGCCAGTGTAGGTGCAGAAGAGGGACTGTTCCATGTAACCTACAAAAAGGCAGGCATAGCTGGGGCCAATGCGGGTGCCCATGGCCACCCCCTTAGTCTGTAGGAAGTGGGAGGAATCAAAAGAGAATTTGTTGAGGGTGAGGACGAGTTCGGCTAGGCGGATGAGGGTGTCGGTGGAGGGGGACTGGTTGGGCCTGCAGGACAGGAAGAAGCAGAGGGCCTTTAGGCCATCTGCATGAGGAATACAGGTGTATAGAGTCTGGACATCCATGGTGAAAATGAGGAAATGAGGTGTTGGGGGCCAGGGAATTGTAAGTCCTGGAGGAGGTGGAGGGCATGGGTGGTGTCATGGACGTAGGTAGGGAGTTCCTGGACCAAAGGGGAGAAAATGGAGTCCAGATAGGTGATTGGGGTCCAGTGCGAAGGCTGTGAGGTGCAGGCTCAAGGGGGCGGATTTAGTGGGGACCTGCAGGACCACAGGTGTGGACATGCCCCCAGGACAACATCACACACACACACACACACACACACACACACACACACACACACACACACACACACACACACACAGTCACCGCACACACACATGCGCATGCTCTCTCTCTCACAATACACTGACACTAACACACACACACATTCCTCCTTCTCTCTCTCTCTCACACACACACACACACACACACACAAACACACACACACACACACACACACACACACACACACTCATACACATGTGCCGCACACACACACGTGCATGCTCTCTCTCTCACAACACACTGACACTAATACTACACACACACACACACACACACACACACACACACACACACACACACACACACACACACACACACGTTACTCCTTCTCCCAGACACACACACACACACACACACACACATACACAGAGTCTCTCTCTCTCTCTTTCTCCCACAAACGAGAGCGGTGGAGCTTCTTGTGAAAAGGAAGAAGGTAGCTTACATAAGGTGGAGGAAGCTAGGGTCAAGCTCAGCTCTACAGGATTACAGGCAGGCGAGGAAGGAGCTCAAAAATGGTCTGAGGAGAGCCAGGAGGGGGCACAAGAAAGGCTTGGCAGAACGAATTAAGGAGAACACAAAGG
>NC_081360.1:105012309-105014809 GCF_030684315.1 Stegostoma tigrinum
GGGAAGTGATTAAATCCAATGGAATTCATGGAATGGGACAGACTGTAAAGCGGTTAAATTGTTTTGATATTATCTCAAGTAAATCGTAAAAATAACTAATTTACCAGAATGTCAAAGACCCACAGCATAGTAACGAGGAGAGGTCACTGCTATCACAGGGTTGGTTAATGTGAAGTGTTGTTGTTGACTCATTGTGGTCTGTACAGACATAGCAGCTGACTCCAAGACACACACGAGCTGTACATATAAAGGCATCGAAGCACAGTCACAAACGTTTACGTCCAATTGTAAAAGGCATCCTGATACAATAAGTACCACTGTGCATTCCTATAGCACCTAACATAAAGACAACTACCCCAAAGCCCTACGCAAGAAGTATTTCTCAAACCAGATTTCACATCGAGCCAAATAAGGGCAGGTTAGATGAGGTGGCTGACAGCTTTGTGAAAGCTACAGCTTGGAAAAGATCACGGTGAGATTGAGAGTTTGAAAGGTGACAGGAATTGGACAGGAGTAGCGAGAGAGGCTGAGAGAGTGCGAGAGAAAAGCAGGTAAAGCTCAAGGAAATGAGACAGTGACATTGACACGTGGAAGGGGAGAGCAGAGAGGGAAAATCCAAGACAGAAATCGTTTAGGGAGGGAATTCCAGAGCTATAGGCTCAGGCACTGCCATCATCAGTAGATTACAGAGATCGGGAGAGGATGGTGGATCTGGAGGTGGATTGCAGGGATTGGGAGAGGATGGTGGATCTCAGGTGGGAGCATGTGGCAGTAGAATTACAGCTGCTGGGAAAGGGCATGGGTCTCAGGGTTGGGGGGTAGTGATTACAGAGATCGGGAGAGGATGGTGGATCTGGAGGTGGATTGCAGAGGTCGGGTGCGGATGGTGGATCTGGAGGTGGATTGCGGAGATCAGGTGCGGATGGTGGATCGTGAAGTGGATTGTAGAGATCGGGTGCGGATGGTGGATCTTGAAGTGGATTGTACAGATCGGGAGAGGATGGTGGATCTTGAAGTGGATTGTAGAGATCGGGTGCGGATGGTGGATCTTGAAGTGGATTGTACATACATAGCTATGGAGAAGGAGAGGATTAGGCAAAATGGGAGGATATTTAATTGGGGAAGAGGAAACTATGATGCGATTAGACATGAGTTAGGAAGCATGGACTGGGAGCAGTTGTTCCGATGGTAAAGGCACTATAGACATGTGGAGACTGTTTAAGGAACAGTTGTTGGGAGTGATGAGTAAATATGTCCCTCTGAGACAGGCAAGAAGGGGTAAGATAAAGAAACCTTGGATGACGAGAGCGGTGGAGCTTCTAGTGAAAAGGAAGAAGGTAGCTTACATAAGGTGGAGGAAGCTAGGGTCAAGTTCAGCTAGAGAGGATTACATGCAGGCAAGGAAGGAGCTCAAAAATGGTCTGAGGAGAGCCAGGAAGGGGCACGAGAAAGGCTTGGCAGAACGAATTAAGGAGAACACAAAGGCATTTTACACTTATGTGAGGAATAAGAGAATGGTCAAAGAAAGAGTAGGGCTGATCAGGGATAGCATAGGGAACTTGTGTGTGGAGCCTGAGGAGGTAGGGGAAGCCCTAAATGAGTTTTTTGCTTCTGTCTTTACGAAAGAAACGAACTTTGTAGTGAATGAAACCTTTGAAGAGCAGGTGTGCATGCTGGAATGGATAGAGATAGACGAAGCTGATGTGCTGAAAATTTTGTCAAACATTAAGATTGACAAGTCGCCAGGCCCGGACCAGATTTGTCCTCGGCTGCTTTGGGAAGCGAGAAATGCAATTGCTTCGCCACTTGCGAAGATCTTTGCATACTCGCTCTCCACTGGAGTCGTACCTGAGGACTGGAGAGAGGCAAATGTAATTCCTCTCTTCAAGAAAGGAAATAGGGAAATCCCCGGCAATTATAAACCGGTAAGTCTCACGTCTGTCGTCTGCAAGGTGTTAGAAAGGATTCTGAGGGATAAGATTTATGACCATCTGGAAGAGCATGGCTTGATCAAATACAGTCAACACGGCTTTGTGAGGGGTAGGTCATGCCTTACAAACCTTATCGAGTTTTTTGAGGATGTGACTAGAACAGTTGATGAGGGTCGAGCTGTGGATGTGGTGTATATGGACTTCAGTAAGGCATTTGATAAGGTTCCCCATGGTAGGCTCATTCAGAAGGTCAGGAGGAATGGGATACAGGGGAACTTAGCTGCTTGGATACAGAATTGGCTGGCCAACAGAAGACAGCGAGTGGTAGTAGAAGGAAAATATTCTGCCTGGAAGTCAGTGGTGAGTGGAGTTCCACAGGGCTCCGTCCTTGGGCCTCTACTGTTTGTAATTTTTATTAATGACTTGGATGAGGGGATTGAAGGATGGGTCAGCAAGTTTGCAGACGACACAAAGGTCGGAGGTGTCGTTGACAGTGTAGAGGGCTGTTGTAGGCTGCAGCGTGACATTGACAGGATGCAGAGATGGGCTGAGAGGTGGCAGATGGAGTT
>NC_081360.1:105017309-105172309 GCF_030684315.1 Stegostoma tigrinum
AGTGAGAGAGACAGGGTAGTTATCATGGGGGACTTCAACTTTCCAAATATTGACTGGGAACACTATAGTTCGAGTACTATAGATGGGTCAGTTTTTGTCCAGAGTGTCCAGGAGGGCTTCCTGACACAGTGTGTAGACAGGCCAACAAGGGGTGAAGCCACATTAGATTTGGTACTGGGTAATGAGCCTGGCCAGGTGTTAGATTTGGAAGTAGGTGAGCACTTTGGTGACAGCGATCGCAATTCTGTTATGTTTACTTTAGTGATGGAAAGGGATAGGTGTATACCACTGGTCAAGAGTTATAGCTGGGGGAAAGGCAATTATGATGAGATTAGGCAAGATTTAGGGAACATAGGATGGGGAAGGAAACTGCAGGGAATGGGCACATCAGAAATGTGGAGCCTACTCAAGGAAAATCTCCTGTGTGCCCTAGATAAGTATGTACCTGTCAGGCAGGGAGGAAGCGGTAGAGCGCGGGAGCTGAGGCCAGGAAAGACCTAAAGAGAGAGCTCAGAAGAGCCAGGAGGAGACATGAGAAGTTGTTGGCGGATAGGATCAGGGTAAACCCTAAGGCTTTCTATAGGTATTTAAGGAATAAAAGAATGACGAAAGTAAGATTAGGGCCAATCAAGGATAGTAGTGGTAAGTTGTGTGTGGAGTCAGATGAGATAGGGGAAACACTAAATGAATATTTTTCAACAGTATTCACTCTAGAAAACGACAATGTTGTCGAGGAGAATAGTGAGATACAGGCTACTAGACTAGGTGGGATTGAGGTTCACAAGGAAGAGGTATTAGAAATCCTGCAGAGGGTGAAGATAGATAAGTCCCCTGGGCCGGATGGGATTTATCCTAGGATCCTCTGGGAAGCCAAGGAGGAGATTGCCGAGCCTTTGGCATTGATCTTTAACTCGTCATTGTCTACAGGAATAGTGCCAGATGACTGGAGGATAGCAAATGTGGTTCCCCTGTTCAAGAAGGGGAGTAGAGACAACCCTGGTAATTATAGACCAGTGAGCCTTACTTCAGTTGTTGGTAAAGTGTTGGAAAAGGTTATAAGGGATAGGATTTATAATCATCTAGAAAAGAATAATTTGATTAGGGATAGTCAGCACGGTTTTGTGAAGGGTAGGTCATGCCTCACAAAATCTTATTGAGTTCTTTGAGAAGGTGACCAAACAGGTAGATAAGTGTAAACCGGTTGATGTGGTGTATATGGATTTCAGCAAGGCGTTTACATAGAACATAGAACAATCTTGTTTGCCCTAGATAAGTATGTACCTGTCAGGCAGGGAGGAAGAGTTTGATAAGGTTCCCCACAGTAGGCTGTTGCACAAAATGCGGAGGAATGGAATTGTGGGAGATATAGCAGTTTGGATTGGAAATTGGCTTGCTGAAAGAAGACAGAGGGTGGTAGTTGATGGGAAATGTTCATCCTGGAGACCAGTTACTAGTGGTGTACCACAAGGGTCAGTGTTGGGTATATATATATATATATTCATATATTTATATCCCCCAAACCTCACCCTCTCCCCATATCCCCCAAAGATCACCCAATCCCCATAACCCTTTCGGTGTCCATGTACACAGATCCTTGAAAGTTGCCACCCAGGTTGACAGGGCTATTAAGAAGGCATACAGTATTTTAGCTTTTATTAATAGAGGATCGATTTCCGGAACCAAGAGGTTGTGCTGAATCTGCACAAAACTCTGGTGCGGCCGCACTTGGAGTATTGCGTACACTTCTGGCCACCACATTATAAGAAGGATGTGGAAGCTTTGGAAAGGGTGCAGAGGAGATTTAATAGGATGTTGCCTGGTATGGAGGGAAGGTCTTACGAGGAAAGGCTGAGGCACTTGAGGCTGTTTTCATTAGAGAGAAGAAGGTTGAGAGGTGACTTAATTGAAACACATAAAATAATCAGAGGGTTAGATAGGGTGGATAGGGAGAGCCTTTTTCCTAGGATGGCGAGCACGAGGGGGCGTAGCTTTAAATTGAGGGGTGAAAGATATAGGACAGATGTCAGAGGTAGTTTCTTTACTCAGACAGTAGTAAGAGAATGGAAGGCTTTGCCTGCAACGGTAGTAGATTCGCCAACTTTAGGTACATTTAAGTCGTCATTGGATAAGCATATGGACGTACATGGAATAGTGTAGGTTAGATGGGCTTGAGATCGGTATGACAGGTCGGCACAACATCGAGGGCCGAAGGGCCTGTACTGTGCTGTAATGTTCTATGTTCTAAGTACAATAGCAAGAAATGAGCTTGAATTGGAAGATGTCAAATCGTTACAGGGAGAGGTCAGAAATAACAAGGGGAGGAATAGAACATAAAATATTGAACAATACAGCGTGGAACAGGCCCTTTGGTCCTCAATCTTGCGCTGACCTGTGAACTAATCCCCCTACACTATCCCATCATTATCCGTGGACTTATCCAAGGACTGTTTAAATGTCCCTAATGTGGCTGAGTTCACTACGTTGGCAGGCAGAGCGTTCCACGCCCTTACCACTCTCTGAGTAAAGAACCTGCCTCTGACATCTGTCTTAAATCTATCACCCCTCAATTTGTAGCTATGCCCCCTCGTACAAGCTGAGGCCATCACCAATAGTCTGTAGAACACCAACAGTAACTGTATGGTGGGACAGAGAATCATTGAGGAGATAATGAGAGCACGGTGGCTCAGTGGTTAACACTGCAGCCTCACAGCATCAGGGACCTGGGTTCGAGTCCAGCCTCAGGCAACTGTCTGTGTGGAGTTTGCACATTCTCCCCGTGTCTGCGTGGGTTTCCTCCGGGTGCTCCAGTTTCCTCCCACAGCCCAAAGATGTGCAGGGTAGGGTGGGAAATTGCCTGGAGTGTTCAGGGATTGTGTAGCTCAGGTAGGTTACAGGGGGATGGGTCTGGGTGGGACGGTCTGATGCTCAGTGTGGACTTATTGGGCCAAAGGGCCTGTTTCCACACTCTAGGGAATCTATGATTCCATTCTATAATAATGGCAGTTTACCAGCCATGGGTGACATTAGCTTTGGTGTAAAGTAGGAATATCAGTTCAGCAGAGTAGCCATGCGAAAGTATTTATGTTGTGTTAAGGACAGATTCACAATATATTGTGGATCCAGCCAGGGATTGGCCTGTAACATAAAGAGAAATTGCTGGAAAAGCTATCATCTGCGAAGAACAATCAGAGTTAACAATTCGGGTCGAGCGACCCTTCCTCAGAATTTCTTCAGGGATCGTTCTGTTTGGATCGGGTGATGTGCAATGAAACAGGTTTAATATTTGATGTCAGAATATGAGTGGCCAGAACATGATAGAATTTGACCTTCAGTGCGAGAGGGCGAAACATGGATCAGAGACAGCGGTGCTAGGCTTTAAAAAAGGATAATTACAAAGGGATGAGGGCAGAGTTTGGTTGCAGTGGATTGGGTAAGGAGTGTAGCAGCAAATATTGTTGAGGAACAATGGCAGATTTTTAAGAAAATAGTTCTCGGCTCACAAGAAAGATCTAAACCAGAGAGGAAGATGGATTCTGGGAAGTGGTGAAACCAACTATGGTTTACCGAGGAAACTAAAGACAGTATCGAACCCTTAATTCATTCATGGTATGAGGGTGTTGCTGGCCAGGCAGTATTTATCACTCATCCCTAATTGCCCAGAGGGCAGTTAAGAGTCAACCACATTGCTGTGGCTCTGGAGTCACATATAGGCCAGACCAGGTAAGGATGACAGTTTGCTTCCCTGAAGGACATTAGTGAACCAGAGATAATGGGAACTGCAGATGCTGGAGATTCCAAGATAATAAAATGTGAGGCTGGATGAACACAGCAGGCCAAGCAGCATCTCAGGAGCACAAAAGCTGACGTTTCGGGCCTAGACCCTTCATCAGAGAGGGGGATGGGGGGAGGGAACTGGAATAAATAGGGAGAGAGGGGGAGGCGGACCGAAGATGGAGAGTAAAGAAGATAGGTGGAGAGGGTGTAGGTGGGGAGGTAGGGAGGGGATAGGTCAGTCCAGGGAAGACGGACAGGTCAAGGAGGTGGGATGAGGTTAGTAGGTAGCTGGGGGTGCGGCTTGGGGTGGGAGGAAGGGATGGGTGAGAGGAAGAACCGGTTAGGGAGGCAGAGACAGGTTGGACTGGTTTTGGGATGCAGTGGGTGGGGGGGAAGAGCTGGGCTGGTTGTGTGGTGCTGTGGGGGGAGACATGTGTGTCTAGACATTCCACTCCCGCACATCCCAGATGTCCAAGTTCTTTAAGGACCGCAACTTCCCCCCCACGGTGATTGAGAACGCCCTTGACTGCGTCTCCCGCATTTCCCGCGACACATCCCTCACACCCCGCCCCCGCCACAACCGCCCCAAGAGGATCCCCCTCGTTCTCACACACCACCCTACCAACCTCCGGATACAACGCATTATCCTCCGACACTTCCGCCATTTACAATCCGACCCCACCACCCAAGACATTTTTCCATCCCCACCCCTGTCTGCTTTCCGGAGAGACCACTCTCTCCGTGACTCCCTTGTTCGCTCCACACTGCCCTCCAACCCCACCACACCCGGCACCTTCCCCTGCAACCGCAGGAAATGCTACACTTGTCCCCACACCTCCTCCCTCACCCCCATCCCAGGCCCCAAGATGACATTCCACATTAAGCAGAGGTTCACCTGCACATCTGCCAATGTGGTATACTGTATCCACTGTACCCGGTGCGGCTTTCTCTACATTGGGGAAACCAAGCGGAGGCTTGGGGACCGCTTTGCAGAACACCTCCGCTCAGTTCGCAACAAACAACTGCACCTCCCAGTCGCAAACCATTTCCACTCCCCCTCCCATTCTCTTGATGACATGTCCATCATGGGCCTCCTGCACTGCCACAATGATGCCACCCGAAGGTTGCAGGAACAGCAACTCATATTCCGCCTGGGAACCCTGCAGCCATATGGTATCAATGTGGACTTCACCAGTTTCAAAATCTCCCCTTCCCCCACTGCATCCCTAAACCAGCCCAGTTCATCCCCTCCCCCCACAGCACCACACAACCAGCCCAGCTCTTCCCCCCCACCCACTGCATCCCAAAACCAGTCCAACCTGTCTCTGCCTCCCTAACCGGTTCTTCCTCTCACCCATCCCTTCCTCCCACCCCAAGCCGCATCCCCAGCTACCTACTAACCTCATCCCACCTCCTTGACCTGTCCGTCTTCCCTGGACTGACCTATCCCCTCCCTACCTCCCCACCTACACCCTCTCCACCTATCTTCTTTACTCTCCATCTTCGGTCCGCCTCCCCCTCTCTCCCTATTTATTCCAGTTCCCTCCCCCCATCCCCCTCTCTGATGAAGGGTCTAGGCCCGAAACGTCAGCTTTTGTGCTCCTGAGATGCTGCTTGGCCTGCTGTGTTCATCCAGCCTCACATTAGTGAACCAGATGGGTTTTCCTGACAATTGGCAATGGGTTCATGGTCATCATTAGATTCTTAATTCCAGATTTTTTATTGAATTCAAATTCTATCATCTGCTGTGGCAGGATTCGAACCCAAGTCCCCAGAACATTATCGGGTCTCTGGATTAACAGTCTAGCGATAATACTATTCAGCCATCACCTCCCCGAAACCGAAAGATAAAAAAATCTTGAAAGTTCAGCAAAGATTAGTGGTTAGTCCGAATCATAGAGTCATACAGCACGGAAACAGACCCTTCAGTTCAACCAGTCCTTGCCAACCATGGTATCAAACTAAGCTAGTCCCACCTGCCTGCTCCTGGCCCATCACCCTCCAAACCTTTCCTATTCATGTACTTATCTAAATGTATTTTAAATATTGTAACTGTGCCCACCTCCACCACTTCGTCAGGAAGTTCTTTCCACACATGATACACCCTTTGTGTAAAAAAATTTGCCTCATGTCTTTTTTAGAACCTCTCCTCCTTAAAAATATGCTCCTTAAACTCGAAATCCCTGATCTTAGGGAAAAGATATCTACCATTAACCCCCCATCGACACCCTTCACCTCTCAACCTCCTACACTCCAATGAAAAATATCCCACTCTATCCAGCTTTTCTTTATAACTCAAACCATCCATACCTGGCAACATGCTGGAAACTTTTTATTTCTGATGAAGGGTCTAGTCCCAAAACCTCAGCTTTCCTGCTCCTCTGATGCTGCTTGGCCTGCGGTATTCATCCAGCTCCACACCTTGTTATTTTGGATTCTCCAGCATCTGCAGTTCCTGGTATCTCTGACTTCCTGGTAAATCTGCCCAGACCCTCTCCAGGTGATAAAACCCTTCCTTTAAAAGGGCAAGTATTTTTAAAAACCAACAAAAGATGACCAAAAACTAATAAAGAGGAAAAAATCTGTGATGGAAAACTGGTTGGTAATATAAAGAAGGACATGTATATGTCCTTCTCCACCTCCATCTCCTCCAGGACTTCCAATTCCCTGGCCCCCAACACCTCATTTTCACCATGGATGTCCAGTCCCTATACACTTGTATTCATCATGCAGATGGCCTCAAGGCCCTCTGCTTCTTCCTGTCCCGCAGGCCCGACCAGTCCCCCTCCACCGACACCCTCATCCACCTAGCCAAACTCGTCATCACCCTCAACAACTTCTCTTTTGATTCCTCCCACTTCCTACAGACAAAGGGGGTGGCCATGGGCCCCAGCTATGCCTGCCTCTTTGTAGGTTATGTGGAACAGTCCCTCTTCCGCACCTACACAGGCCCCGAACCCCACCTCTTCCTCCGTTACATTGATGACTGTATTGGCGCCGCCTCTTGCTCCCCAGAGGAGCTCAAACAGTTCATCCACTTCATCAACACCTTCCACCCCAACCTCAAGTTCACCTGGGCCATCTCCAACACATCCCTCACCTTCCTGGACCTCTCAGTCTCCATCTCAGGTAACCAGCTAGAAACTGATGTCCATTTCAAGCCCGCTGACTCCCACAGCTACCTAGAATACAACTCCGCCCACCCACCCTCCTGCACAAATTCCATCCCCTATTCCCAATTCCTCCACCTCTGCCGCATCTGCTCCCATGATGAGGCATTCCACTCCTGCACATCCCAGATGTCCACATTCTTCAAGGACCGCAACTTTCCCCCCACAGTGATCGAGAACTCCCTTGACCACGTCTCCCGCATTTCCCGCAACACATCCCTCACACCCCAACCCCGCCACAACCACCCAAACAGGATCTCCCTCGTTCTCACACACCACCCCACCAACCTCCGGATACAACGCATCATCCTCCGACACTTGCGCCATCTACAATCCGACCCCACCACTCAAGACATTTTTCCATCCCCACTCTTGTCTGCCTTCCGGAGAGACCACTCTCTCTGCGACTTCCTTGTCCGCTCCACACTCCCCTCCTACCCCACCACACCCGGCACCTTCCCCTGCAACCGCAGGAAGTGCTACACCTGCCCCCACACCTCCTCCCTCACCCCTATCCCAGGCCCCAAGATGACCTTCCATATCAAGCAGATGTTCACCTGCACATCTGCAAATGTGGTATATTGTATCCATTGTACCCGGTGTGGCTTCCTCTACATTGGAGAAACCAGGCAGGGGCTTGGGGACCGCTTTGCAGAACACCTCCGCTCGGTTCGCAATAAACAACTGCACCTCCCAGTCACAAAACATTTCAACTCCCCCTCCCATTCTCTAGATGACGTGTCCATCATGGGCCTCCTGCAGTGCCACAATGATGCCGCCCGAAGGTTGCAGGAACAGCAACTCATATTCCGCTTGGGAACCCTGCAGCCCAATGGTATCAATGTGGACTTCATAAGCTTCAAAATCTCCCCTTCCCCCACTGCATCCCAAAACCAGCCCAGTTCTTCCCCTCCCCCCACTGCATCCCAAAACCAGCCCAGCCTGTCTCTGCCTCCCTAACCTGTTCTTCCTCTCACCCTCCCTTCCTCCCACCTCAAGCCGCACCTCCATTTCCTACCTACCACCTCATCCCGCCTCCTTGACCTGTCCGTCTTCCCTGGACTGACCTATCCCCTCACTACCTCCCCACCTATACTCTCCTCTCCACCTATCTTCTTTTCTCTCCATCTTCGGTCCGCCTCCCCCTCTCTCCCTATTTATTCCAGAGCCCTCACCCCATCCCCGTCTCTGATGAAGGGTCTCGGCCCGAAACGTGAGCTTTTGTGCTCCTGAGATGCTGCTTGGCCTGCTGTGTTCATCCAGCTCCACACTTTGTTATCTGGGATTCTCCAGCATCTGCAGTTCCCATTTTCTCAAGGACATGAATATATGTGTTTTTTAATGTATCATAAGGGAAAAAAATTAACAGCATTGTGTAACTTGAAAGGGCTCAGAAAAGATTTACAAGGATGTTGCCGGATTGGAAGATATGAGCTATAGGGAGAGGCTGAATGGGCTGGGCCTATTTTCCCTGGAGCATTGGAGGCTGAGGGGTGACCTTGTAGAGTTTTATAAAATTAAGAGGGGCGTGGATAGGATAAATAGACAAGGTCTTTTCCCTGGGGTGGGGGTAGTCTAAAACTAGAGGGGCATAGGTTTATGGTGAGGGGGTAAAAGATTTAAAAGGGAGCTAAGGGGCAACTTTTTCATGCTGAGCGTGGTGTGTGTATGGAATGAGCTGCCAGAGGAAGTGGTGGAGGCTGGTACATTTACAACATTTAAAAGGCATCTGGATGGGTACAAGGATAGGAAGGGGTTAGAGGGATATAGGCCAAATGCAGGCATTAGGACTAGTTTAATGTAGGATACCTGTTCAGCACGGACAAGTTGGACTGAAGGATCTGCTTCAGTGTTGTATATTTCTGTGGCTCCATGAGTAACACAGACCCTTTAGAGAATGAGGCTGGGGAAATAATAATTGGGAATGAGGGAAATACAGATGTGTTGAATAAATATCTTGAATCTACCTCATGGTAGAAAGCACTAGCAACATTCCAAACTTACTGAATAATCAAAAGGCAGGGTTTTGGAGGAAATAAAGACAATAACTGTCACTGGAAAGAAGTGTTTAGGAAACGAATAGCTCTAAAATCCGATAAGTCCCCTGGATCTGATGCATCCTGGGATATTAAAGGAAGTGGCTACAGAGATAGTGGATGCACTGGTAATAATCTTCCAGGAATCCTTCGATTCTGGAAAAGTTCCAGAAGATCTGGAAAACTGCCAATAAAACACATTTCTTGAAAAAGGGAAGGTGTAAAACCAAGGTTATATTAGGTTACATAGGTATATTTCTGAAGAAGGGTCGAAGCTCGAAACGTCAGCCTTCCTGCTCCTCTGATGCTGCTTGACCTGCTGTGTTCATCCAGCTCCACACCGTGTTATCTCAGATTCTCCAGCATCTACAGTTATTACTATCTCTGTAACTATAGGTTAGTTTACTTAATGTCTGTTATTGGGAAAATGTTGGAGTTATTCTAAAGGATGTAACAGCAGGGCATTTATAAATATTTAATATAGTCAAGGAGATTCAGCATGGCTTCATGGAAAGGCGAAGTAATACCTGACAGATCTACTAGAATTCTTTGAAGAGATAACAGGCAGGATAGATCTTGAGGGAGCAGAAAATGTAATATATATGGATTTTCAGAAGGACTCACACATTAGGTAACCTAATAAAATAACAGCCCATGGTGTTAGGGATAGTATATTGGCTTGGATAGAATATTGGCGAACTAATAGAAGACAGAGATTTGGGATAAAGGCAACTTTTTCAGGAGTGGCAGTCTGTAACTAGTACCCCACAGGGATCAATGCTAGAATCACAGTCATTTACGATCTGTATGAATGACTTGTATGAAGAAAGTGAATGTACTGTAGCCAAGTTTGTGGATGACAGAAAAATAGACAGGAAGGGAAGTGATGAGGGTGGCACAGAGAGCCTGCAGAGGGATAGAGATAGGTTAACCAAACTGGCAAAAACTGAGGAGGGTGAAATATAATTGAGGAAAATGTGCATGAGGAAGAGTTCACTTTGGCAGGAAGAATAGAGAAGCTGACTATTATTTGAAAGGAGTCAGATTGCAGAGAGCTACAGTACCAAGGGATTTGAGAGTCCTCATGCACGAATCCCAAAAGCCAACAGCAAAGTTCAGCAGGTTCAGGGAAAGGCAAATGGAATATTGGCCTTTATTTCAAAAGTGATGGAATAATAAAAGTTGGGAGATTTTACTAAAACTATACAAGGCCGCAACTGGAATACTGTGAACAGTCTTGGGCCCCTTATAAAGGGAAGACAGAACAAAGAACGGTACTGCTCAGGAATAGGCCATTCGGCCCACCAAATCTCCTCTGACATATGGTGCCTTTCTGAACTAAAAGCCTTTTGCCCCAAATGGGGTCCATATCCCTCGATCCTTGTTCGCTCCTGTATCTGTCAAGATGTTTCTCAAATGTTGCTATTGTATTCATCTTCACCATCTCCTCCGGCAACACATTCCAGACACTTACCACCCTCTGCGTAAAAAAACCTGCCTCTCACATCTCCTTTAAACATACCCCCTCTTTACCTTAAACCTATGTCCTCAGTAGTTTACATTTCTCCCCTGGGGATAAAAAGATTCTAACTATCCATTCTATCCCAGTGCCTATTATAATCTTGTAAGTTTCTTTCAGGCACCCCGTTTTCCTTTGACATTTCAGTTTTGTGCTGCTAAGATGCTGCTTGGCCTGCTGTGTTCAGCCAGCTCCACACTTTGTTATCAAAGGTTCCTCAATCTCTCCTGATCCACTTGTGTATCCAGTGAACTGTGCACCTGTATGCCTAGATCCCTGTGCGCATCGATGCTACTCAGTGTCCTGTCATTTACTGTGTACATCCCTCCTGCATTCGACCTCTATCATGCATCACCTCACAGACACTACCTAATGACACTGGAGACAATCCTGTGAAGGTTCACTCAGCTGATACTGGGTATGGAGGGATGATTTTATGAGGATTTTATGTGATGCGTTTGGTCCTGTACTCATTGGAGTTTAGAAGGATGACAGGTGACTTCATTGAAACATTCAAGGGCCTTGGCAAAAGAGATTGTTCCTCTTGTGGGAGAATCTGGGACCAGAGTGCATCATCTCAGAGTAAGGGCACACCCATTTAAGACAGAGATGAGGAGGAATTTCTTTGCAGAAGCGAGTGCATCTGTGCAATTCTTTGCCACAGAGGGCTTTTGAGATTTTATTCAAGGCTGAGATAGAGGAATTTTTCATCACGATGGGAATCAATGGTTAGGGGAAAAGGCAGGAAAGTGGAATTAAGGATTGTCAAAACAGCCAAGATCCCATTGAACGGTGGAATGAATTCAATGGGCCAATGGCCAACTTTTACTTCTGCATCTTATGGAATTAGAGCACGGGGTTAGAGAGTGATGTTTCTCGACTCTTTTAAACAGAAAGTAATGCTTTTTCATCAATGTCACCCATCAAACACTGCCACAACAGGGACAGCACAGGGTTAGCTACAGAATAAAGCTCCCTCTACACTGTCCCTGTTGAACATTCCCAAGACAGGGACAGCGCAAACAAAGAAACAAAGAAAATTACAGCACAGGAACAGGCCCTTCGGCCCTCCAAGCCGGCACCGATCAAGATCCTCTGTCCAACCTGTCATCTATTTTCTAACGGTCTGTGTCCATTTGCTCCCTGCCCATCCATGTACCTGTCCGAATATATCTTAAAAGAAGCTAACGTGTGTGCGTCTACCACCTCCGCTGGCAACGCGTTCCAGGCACCCACCACCCTCTGTGTAAAGAACTTTCCACGCATATCTCCCCTAAACTTTCCTCCTCTCACTTTGAACTCATGACCCCTAGTAATTGAGTCCCCCACTCTGGGGAAAAAGCTTTTTGCTATCCACCCTGTCTATACCCCTCATGATTTTGTAGACCTCAATCAGGTCCCCTCTCAATCTCCGTCTTTCTAATGAAAATAGTCCTAATCTACTCAACCTCTCTTCATAGCTAGCACCCTCCATACCAGGCGACATCCTGGTGAACCTCCTCTGCACCCTCTCCAAAGCATCCACATCCTTTTGGTAATGTGGCGACTAGAACTGTACACAGTACTCCAAATGTGGCCGAACCAAAGTACTATACAACTGCAACATGACCTGCCAACTCTTGTACTCAATACCCCGCCCAATGAAGGAAAGCATGCCATATGCCTTCTTGACCACTCTATTGACCTGCATTGTCACCTTCAGGGAACCATGGACCTGAACACCCAGATGTCTCTGTTCATCAATTTTCCCTAGGACTTTTCCATTTACTGTATAGTTTTCCCTTGAATTTGATGGTCTAAAATGCATCACCTCACATTTGCCCGGATTGAAGTCCATCTGCCATTTATCTGCCCAACTCTCCAGTCTATCTATATTCTGCTGTAATTTCTGACAGTCCCCTTCAGTATCAGCTACTCCACCAATCTTAGTGTCATCAGCAAACTTGCTGATCAGACCACCTACACCTTCCTCCAAATCATTTACATATATCACAAACAACAGTGGTCCCAGCACAGATCCCTGTGGAACACCACTGGTTACAGGTCTCCCCAATTTGAGAAACCCCCTTCTACTACTATCCTCTGTCTCCTGTTGCCCAGCCAGTTTTTTATCCATCTGGCTATCACACCCTGGACCCCATGTGACTTCAAGGTTAAATACAGGATAAAGTTCCCTCTACACTGTCCCTGCTGAACATTCCCAGGACAGGGACAGCGCGAGGTTAGACACACAATAAAGTTCTGCGTGTGTCTGTATATCTACTGATCAAGGTCTTCATAGTAGTCAAAGTTGTGGGTTTGGACGGTGCTGCCTGAGGATCTTTGGTGAATCTCTGCCGTGCATCTTGTAGATAGTACACACTGCTGCTACTGAGTGTCGGGGGTGGGGGGAGTGGGATGTTTGTGGATGTGGTGCCAGTCAAGCGGCTGCTTTGCCCTGGATGGTGTTGAGCTTCTTGAGTGTTGTTGGGGCTGCCCCCATCCAGGCAAGTGGGGAGTATCCCATCACACTCCAGACTTGTGCCTTGTAGATGGTAGGCAGGATCTGGGGAGTCAGGAGGTGGGTTACTTACTGCTGTATTCCAAGCTTCAGGCCTGCTCATAGAGTCATAGAGTCATACATCACTGGCCACATGCTGGCCATAATCCCAAACTAAACTAGTCCCACCTGCCTGCTCCTGGCCCATAACCCTCCAAACCTTTCTTTATTCATGTACTTATCCAAATGTCTTCAAAACCTTGTAATTGTACCCACATCCACCATTTCCTCAGGAAGTACATCCCACACATGAGCCACCTTCTGAGTAAAGAAATTGTCCCTCAAGCATTTTTTAAATCTCACTCCTTAAAAATATACCCTCTAGGCTTGAAATCCCCATCCTAGGGAAAAAAACACCATCCATTAACCCGACATGTATCCTTCATCATTTAATAAACCAATACAAGGACTTGTCTACTCAGGTAGTATGGACTGAGGTTAGAAACAGGAGAGGAGAGGTCACCCTGTTGGGAGTTTTCTACAGGCCCCCAAAAAATTCCAGAGATGTAGAGGAAAGGATTGCAGAGATGATTCTGGATAGGACCGAAAGTAACAGGGTAGTTGTTATGGGGACTTTAACACTCCAAATATTGACTGGAAACACTATAGTTCGAGTAAGTTAGGTGGGTCAGTTTCTGTCCAATGAGTGCCGGAGGGTTTCCTGACACATTATGTAGATAGGTCAACAAGAGGCGAGGCCACATTGGATTTGGTACTGGGTAATGAACCAGGCCAGGTGTTAGGCTTAGAGGTAGGTGAGCACTTTGGTGATAGTGACCACAATTCGGTTCCATTTATTTTCGCGATGGAAAGGGATAGGAAAATACCACTGGGCAAGAGTTATAGCTGGGGGAAAGGCAATTATGAGGCGATTAGGCAAGACTTACGATGCATAGGACGGGGAAGGAAAATGCAGGGACTGGGCACAATTGAAATGTGGAGCTTGATCAAGGAACAGCTACTGCGTGTCCTTGATAAGTATGTAACTGTCAGGCAGGGAGGAAGTGGTCGAGCGAGGGAACCGTGGTTTACTAAAGAAGTTGAATCTCTTGTCAAGAGGAAGAAAGAGGCTTATGTAAAGATGAGGCGTGGAGGCTCAGTTAGGGCGCTTGAGAGTTACAGGTTAACCAGGAAGGACCTAAAGAGAGAGCTAAGAAGAGCCAGGAGGGCAATGAGAAGTCTTTGGCAGGTAGGATCAAGGAAAATCCTAAAGCTTTCTTTTTCATCAGTATTCACACAGGAAGAAGACAATGTTGTCAAGGAGAATACTGAGATACGGGCTATTAGACTAGACAGGATTGAGATTCACAAGAAGGAGGTGTTACTAATTCTGGAAGGTGTGAAAATAGATACGCCCCCTCGGTCAGATGGGATTTATCCTAGGATCCTCTGGGAAGCCAGGGAGGAGATTGCCGAGCCTTTGGCATTGATCTTTAACTCATCATTGTCTACAGGAATAGTGCCAGAAGACTGGAGGATAGCAAATGTGGTTCCCCTGTTCAAGAAGGGGAGTAGAGACAACCCTGATAATTGTAGACCAGTGAGCCTTACCTCAGTTGTTGGTAAAGTGTTGGAAAAGGTTATAAGGGATAGGATTTATAATCATCTAGAAAAGAATAAATTGATTAGGGATAGTCAGCACGGTTTTGTGAAGGGAAGGTCGTGCCTCACAAACCTCATTGAGTTCTTTGAGAAGGTGACCAAACAGGTAGATGAGAGTAAACCAGTTGATGTGGTGTATATGGATTTCAGCAAGGCATTTGATAAGGTTCCCCACAGTAGGCTATTGTACAAAATGCGGAGGAATGGAAATGTGGGAGATATAGCAGTTTGGATCGGAAATTGGCTTGTTGAAAGAAGACAGAGGGTGGTAGTTGATGGGAAATGTTCATCCTGGAGAGCAGTTACTAGTGGTGTACCGCAAGGGTCGGTGTTGGGTCCACTGCTGTTTGTCATTTTTATAAATGACCTGGATGAGGGCGTAGAAGGATGGGTTAGTAAATTTGCACTAAAGTCAGTGGAGTTGCGGATAGTGCGGAAGGATGTTGCAGGTTGCAGAGAGACATAGATAAGCTGCAGAGCTGGGCTGAGAGGTTGAAAATGGAGTTTAATGCAGACAAGTGTGAGGTGATTCACTTTGGAAGGAGTAACAGGAATACAGAGTACTGGGCTAATGGTAAGATTCTTGGTAGTGTGGACGAGCAGAGAGGTCTTGGTGTCCATGTGCATAGATCCCTGAAAGTTTCTACCCAGGTTGATAGGGTTGTTAAGAAGGTGTACGGTGTGTTAGGTTTTATTGGTAAAGGGATCGAGTTCCGGAACCAAGAGGTTATGGTGAAGCTGTACAAAACTCTGGTGCGGCCGCACTTGGAGTATTGCGTACAGTTCTGGTCACCGCATTATAAGAAGGATGTGGAAGCTTTAGAAAGGGTGCAGAGGAGATTTACTAGGATGTTGCCTGGTATGGAGGGAAGGTCTTATGAGGGAAGGCCGAGGCACTTGAGGCTGTTTTCATTAGAGAGAAGAAGGCTAAGAAGTGTCCTAATAGAGACACACAAGATGATCAGAGGATTAGATAGGGTGGACAGTGAGAGCCTTTTTCCTTGGATGGAGATGGCTAGCACGAGGGGACAGTGCTTTAAATTGAGGGGTGATAGATATAGGACAGATGTCAGAGAGAGGTTCTTTACTCAGAGTAGTGAGGGCGTGGAATGCCCTGCCTGCAACAGTAGTAGACTCGCCAAGTTTAAGGGTATTTAAATGGTCATTGGATAAACATATGGATGATAATGGAATAGTGTAGGTTAGATGGGCTTCAGATTGGTTTCACAGGTCGGCGCAACAGCGAGGGCCGAAGGGCCTGTACTGCGCTGTAATGTTCTATGTTCTATGTTCTCAACCTCCTGTGCTCCAGTGACAAGGTCCCTGCCTATTCAGTTTTTCTTTTTAAACTGAAGTCCTCCATTCCCAGTAATATCCTGGTGAATCTCTTCTGACCCTTCTCCAGCCTAACATTGTGGCCCCTGTGTTTATATGGTGAGTGCAGTTGAGTTTCTGGTCAGTGGCAACCCCCAGGATGTTGACAGTGGGGCGATTCAGTGATGGTGACAGCATTGAATGGCAAGGGGCAGTGGTTAGATTGATGGAATGAATCAAACTCTTCGGCAGCTAGTGACAATTTGCAGTTTGAGTGGAATCACCGATGATTTGTTTCTGACTAGCTGGGTGATCTACACAACATTATCTGTGCAGCAAGCTCTGCCACAGGTATTGCTTTTGTTGGAGAGTGTGGAATGAGTGGTTATTAGAGGAAGAGAGTTTCTCAACATTAGGAGAAGCCTCTTCTGTGAGAATGTGCAGAGTGCTCCTTGCAGGGGGTGCATAGAGGAGCAATCAGTGTTTTTTGAAGATGACAAAGTGTGAAGCTGGATGAACACAGCAGGCCAAGCAGCATCTCAGGAGCACAAAAGCTGACATTTCGCGCCTTTACCCTTCATCAGTATTTTTTGAAGGTGACCTTGATGAAGGTACGAGGGACGTAGAAGAATAAAGCAACAGGACATTGGTTCAGCCCCTTCTGGAATACTGCGTTCTGTTGTGTTGTCCCTGCCACACGAAAGATGCCGTTAAACTTGAAAGGGTGCAGAAAAGATTTATCGGATGTTGCTGGGACCAGGGAGTGTGAGCTATAGAGAGAGGCTGAATAGGCTGGGGCTATTTTCCCTGGAATGTCGGAGGCTGAGGGGTGACCTTATACAGAGGTTTGTAAAATCATGAGGGGCATAGGTAGGGTGAATAGTCAAAGTCTTTTTCCCATGGATGGGGAGCCCACAACTAGTGGGCATGGGTTAAAGATGAGAGGGGAAACATATAAAATGGATCGGAGGGCACTTTTTCACACAGAGGATAGTGTGTGTATGAAATGAGCTGCCAGAGGAAGTGGGTGGAAGCTGGTACAATTACAGCATTTAAAAGTCATCTGGATGGGTACATGAACAGGAAGGGTTTAGAGGGATACGGGCCAAATGCCAGCAAATGGGACTAGATTAATTTAGGAATATCAGGTCGGCACGGACGGGTTAGACCGAAGGGTCAGTTTCCATGCTGTACAGCTCTATGACTCTCTGAGTTACAGATCAAAATATTTCAAACTGTGCTGTTTAGAGATGTGTTTGCACAGCTTCGAGGCAGGCGGTATTCAAACCTGGATCACCTAGCTCAGAGGGAAAGTCACTGCCACTGCACCACAGTGACACATTAGAACACAACATTATTTACACACAGTCAGTCTTGTCACACAGGATGACCCAAGTGCTGGAGGATTGCAAAACACTAGCATGCATCGGATGGGTTGAATGGCCTGGTAGTGAGCAGAGTGTCTGTGTGTGATTTTTGTGAGACTGACCCTCACTGAACAGACTCATTGCCAGAGTCGTTCCTCATGAATCCATTCCCTCTGTTTACAGCTTTTTAACCTCTCTGAGCAACGCTATGACATCAGCAAACTCAACCCCAAGGTAAGGCAAGAAGGATCCCCGCGCGGTTGGAAACTTTCATCCCTGAAGTCGGGGGGTGGTGTGGAGGGGGTGGACGGGGTGACGGTGCAGGGGTAGAGGAGTTGGGGGTGGGAGTGAATGGAAGGGGGTGACGGGTTTGAAGGGGTTGCTGTGGGGGTGGAGGTGAAAAGGGAGGGGGAGGGCGTGATGTGGAGGTGGCCAATCCTGTCGCTCTGGTGGAACATACAGCCACAGCGGCTCACAAAGCAGAACAGTGCAGTACAGAGAAGTGCAATGCAGTGCAGTTCCGTACAGTGCAGTACAGTGCAGTGTGGTGCAGAACAGAACAGTACAGAACAGTGCAGTACAGTACAGAACAGTGCAGTGCAGTACAGAACGGTGCAGTGCAGTACAGAACAGTGCAGTGCAGTACAGTGCAGTACAGTACAGTACAGTACAGTGTAGTACAGAACAGTACAGTACAGTACAGAACAGTACAGTGCAGTGTAGTACAGTACAGAACAGTGCAGTGCAGTACAGTACAGTGCAGTACAGTACAGTGCAGTGTAGTACAGTGCAGTGCAGTACAGTGCAGTACAGTACAGTGCAGTACAGTATAGAACAGTGCAGTATGGTACAGTACAGTGTAGTGCAGTACAGAACAGTGCAGTACAGAACAGTGCAGTACAGAACAGTGCAGTGCAGTACAGTGCAGTACAGAACAGTGCAGTGCAGTACAGAACAGTGCAGTGCAGTACAGTGCAGTACAGAACAGTGCAGTGCAGTACAGAACAGTGCAGTGCAGTACAGTGCAGTACAGAACAATGCAGTGTAGTACAGTACAGTGCAGTACAGTACAGTGTAGTGCAGTACAGTGTAGTGCAGTACAGAACAGTGCAGTGCAGTGCAGTACAGTACAGTGCAGTGCAGTACAGTGCAGTACAGAACAGTGCAGTGTAGTACAGTACAGCGCAATGCAGTGTAGTACAGAACAATGCAGTGCAGTACAGTGCAGTGCAGTACAATACAGTGTGGTGCAGTACAGTGCGGTGCTGTGCAGTGCAGTACAATGTTGCTGCTTTGTAGCCTCTGGTTTGACTAAAGATGGGTTTTGTGATCCCAGGTGGTGGATTTTGGTTGGCCCGACCTCCATGCCCCTCCACTGGACAAAATCTGCAGCATCTGTAAAGCCATGGACACCTGGTTAAATTCCGACCCTCAGCACGTGGTTGTCATTCACAATAAGGTAAGGATCCTGATATCTTCCTTTCTCAATGAAAGCTTCAGGGTGAAAATCCCCCCAGCCCTGCTCCCTGTATCTGGCCAGCCTGACCTTGGGTACCACCCAGAGTTCAGACTCTGTCACTGCTGTCTGCCGGCTCAGTCAGTAACACACAAATATCAAACCTCCCACCAAACCGCTTTATCCTGTGTTTTTTCCATCGTTGCTGTTTTTTTTAAACTTTCCCTGCATTGTTGTCTAATCTTCAATTTTATCCAAGGAATACATTCACCGTTTGATCCTCCGTACATTGTAAATTTACTCCATTGGAATAAACTGGTTCCCAAATTGTCACCAAAGAACATTATCCTCCCCAAACTGCCCTGTGGATTTAGAAACATTCTCAATTCCTTTAAAACTTCACCTTGTCTCCAGGAGCCTGCCCAACCTCAGAAATGGAGAGAAGTGAAAGTGAAGTCAGGAGGGATCATCTAGTTCCTGACAGCTTCAAATAACTAAAACAGTCTCTGAACGCAGTTCCTAAGGAGAATCCTGACCTGCCTGACATTAGTCTGGGAAGGCGAAGCTGGAAACACCAGGGGGCACAGATTCTCTTCCACCATTGGATTCATATTCCAGAGAACTGGCTTCATTCCCTAATATGGCCATTTGAGAATTGTAACTCAGTGCAAAGCAAATCAGGAAGTTAAAAGCTTGGTCCAAATTGTCATTAAAAACTCCCCTGATCTGCTGATGTCCTTTTGGGGACAAAACCTCCCACCTTTCCCAAGTTTGCCTGGGACTTAACAGGGAGGGGTGATGTATTTTTGGAGGTACAGACTCAATGGGCTGAATGACCCCTTTCCTGTGCTATTGACAATGATATGACTGTCTCCATTCAAACACTTTAGCCTCTCATATATGTTTTGTATTGTGTGATGAAAGACATTCTACATTTAAGTATGCATTATTGACACAAATTGTTTGAATTTGGAATTTCACACCAGAGGCATGTCGCTGCTGGTTACATTTCTGAAGAAATTTTGAAGTAACCAAGTCTGTCATTCCTTCTGGAACAAAGGTCTTCTCAAGTATGTGGTGGAGAAGAGAGAAACCCTCCAATGTTAGCAGTGGATTATTTGTACTGTGCTGGGAGTACAAACATAAAAATCAGAAAAAAGGTCCCCTTAGCCTATCGAGTCTATTCTGCCAAATAATCACAAATGCACCACGACCTACATTACCAGACCCTGCACTGCCCCACTTCCCCACACGAGGCCCATAGGCTTGGGTGTTAAATACAAGAGTGTAGCCAACACTTTTAAAGGTTATGAGGTCTCCCACCTCAATTACCCTCCCAGGCACCATCTGGGCTCCTCTGCCTCTCTCAGGGCCCCCAGCATCCTGGGATGCAACTCACCTGGACCTGGGGATTTATCCACCTTTAAATGCTCCATTACCTGCTCGCTTCTTCTGTCAGCCTGCTCACAGTCCATCCTCGTGAATTCTGTATGCACGCACTCTCCTTCTCTTGAGTAAAGACAGATGTCTTTAAAAAGGGGCGGAGGTGTGGCATTGTTGGTCAAGGACAGTATTACAGTTGCAGAAAGGATGTTTGGGGACTCGTCAACTGAGGTAGTATGGGCTGAGGTTAGAAACAGGAAAGGACAGGTCACCCTGTTGGGAGTTTTCTATAGGCCTCCGAATAGTTCCAGAGATGTAGAGGAAAGGATAGCAAAGATGATTATCGATAGGAGTGAGAGCGACAGGGGAGTTGTCATGGGGGACTTCAACTTTCCAAATATTGACTGGGAACACTATAGTTCGAGATGGGTCAGTTTTTGTCCAGTGTGTGCAGGAGGGCTTCCTGACACAGTATGTAGACAGGCCAACAAGGGGCGAAGCCACATTAGATTTGGTACTGGGTACTGAGCCTGGCCAGATGTTAGATTTGGAAGTAGGTGAGCACTTTGGTGACAGTGATCACAATTCTGTTATGTTTACTTTAGTGATGGAAAGGGATAGGTGTATACCACTGGCCAAGAGTTATAGCTGGGGGAAAGACAATTGTGATGAGATTAGGCAAGATTTAGGGAGCATAGGATGGGGAAGGAAACTGCAGGGGATGGGCACATTAGAAATGTGGAGCTTATTCAAGGAAAAGCTCCTGTGTCCGAGATAAGTATGTACCTGTCAGGCAGGGAGGAAGCTGTAGAGTGCGGGAGCCGTGGTTTACAAAGGAGGTGAAATCTCTGGCCAAGAGGAAGAAGAAGGCTTATGTTAGGATGGGATGTGAAGGCTCAGCTAGGGCACTTGAGGGCTACGAGGTAGCCAGGAAAGACCTAAAGAGAGACCTCAGAAGAGCCAGGAGGAGACATGAGAAGCTGTTGGAGGATAGGATCAGGGTAAACCCTAAGGCTTTCTATAGGTATTTAAGGAATAAAAGAATGATGAAAGTAAGATTAGGGCCAATCAAGGATAGTAGTGGTAAGTTGTGTGTGGAGTCAGATGAGATAGGGGAAGCACTAAATGAATAGTTTTCAACAGTATTCACTCTAGAAAACGACAATGTTGTCAAGGAGAATAGTGAGATACAGGCTACTAGACTAGGTGGGATTGAGGTTTACAAGGAAGAGGTATTAGAAATCCTGCAGAGGGTGAAGATAGATAAGCCCCCTGGGCCGGATGGGACTTATCCTAGGATCCTCTGGGAAGCCAGGGAGGAGATTGCCGAGCCTTTGGCATTGATCTTTAACTCGTCATTGTCTACAGGAATAGTGCCAGACGACTGGAGGATAGCAAATGTGGTTCCCCTGTTCAAGAAGGGGAGTAGAGACAACCCTGGTAATTATAGACCAGTGAGCCTTACCTCAGTTGTTGGTAAAGTGTTGGAAAAGGTTGTAAGGGATAGGATTTATAATCATCTGGAAAAGAATAAATTGATTAGGGATAGTCAGCACGGTTTTGTGAAGGGAAGGTCGTGCCTCACAAACCTTATTGAGTTCTTTGAGAAGGTGACCAAACAGGTAGATGAGAGTTAACTGGTTGACGTGGTGTATATGGATTTCAGCAAGGCGTTCGATAAGGTTCCCCACAGTAGGCTATTGTACAAAATGCGGAGGAATGGAATTGTGGGAGATATAGCAGTTTGGGTCGGAAATTGGCTTGTTGAAAGAAGACAGAGGGTGGTAGTTGATGGGAAATGTTCATCCTGGAGACCAGTTACTAGTGGTGTACCGCAAGGGTCGGTGTTGGGTCCACTGCTGTTTGTCATTTTTATAAATGATCTGGATGAGGGCGTAGAAGGATGGGTTAGTAAATTTGCAGACTACACTAAGGTCGGTGGAGTTGTGGATAGTGACGAAGGATGCTGTAGGTTGCAGAGAGACATAGATAAGCTGCAGAGCTGGGCTGAGAGGTTGAAAATGGAGTTTAATGCAGACCAGTGTGAGGTGATGCACTTTGGTAGGAGTAACCGGAATGCAAAGTACAGGGCTAATGGTAAGATTCTTGGTAGTGTAGATGAGCAGAGAGATCTCAGTGTCCATGTACACAGGTCCTTGAAAGTTGCCACCCAGGTTGACGGGGCTGTTAAGAAGGCATACAGTGTTTTAGCTTTTATTAATAGAGGGATCGAGTTCCGGAACCAAGAGGTTATGCTGCAGCTGTACAAAACTCTGATGCGGCCGCACTTGGAGTATTGTGTACAGTTCTGGTCACCGCATTATAAGAAGGATGCGGAAGCTTTGGAAAGGGTGCAGAGGAGATTTACCAGGATGTTGCCTGGTCTGGAGGGAAGGTCTTATGAGGGAAGGCTGAGGGGCTTGAGGATGTTTTCATTAGAGAGAAGAAGGTTGAGATGTGACTTAATTGAAACATATAAAATAATCAGAGGGTTAGATAGGGTGGATAGGGAGAGCCTTTTTCCTAGGATGGTGACGGCGAGCACGAGGGGGCATAGCTTTAAATTGAGGGGTGAAAGATATAGGACAGATGTCAGAGGTAGTTTCTTTACTCATAGAGTAGTAAGGGTACGGAACGCTTTGCCTGCAACGGTAGTAGATTCGCCAACTTTAGGTACATTTAAGGCGTCATTTGATAAGCATATGGATGTGCATGGAATAGTGTAGGTTAGATGGGCTTGAGATTGGTATGACAGGTCGGCACAACATCGAGGGCCGAAGGGCCTGTACTGTGCTGTAATGTTCTATGTTCTATGTTCTAGATGTGAAGTATCCAGTTAACACTCTACTAATGTCCTCCACTTCTAACACAGATTACCCCCTTGGTCCCTGATGGGCTCTAACTTTCCCTGGTTATTCTCTCCCCATTGATGTACTGATAGAATATTTTGGGATTCTCCCAAATCTTACCTGCCCACTATTTTCTCCTGCCCGTCCCCCCCCCCCCCCTCCCCCGCCACCTTTGCTCTCCTAATTGCTCTGTAGAAATGCCTCAGCCCATTCTATACTCCTGTAGGGCCTCTGTTAATTTGCTTCCTTTGTACCTGTTCTATATCTCCCTTCGCCTTTCTATTTAGTCCTGAATACTCCTGGACCCCCCCCAGGTTCTCTGAGCTTTGGTCTGACACAGAACATGTTGAGCCCATACTCCCCCCTGTGTTGTTTTGAACACCTCCCACTGTTCTGTTGTAGCTTTACGCTCCAGGTGCTATTCCCAGTTTATTTTGGCCAGACCCTGCCTTATTTTAATAAAATCTGCCTTACGTCAGTCCAAGTCCCTTTTTTTGAAGACCATCATTTTCCTTCTCTATAACAAGTTTTAAAATGGTAGCATCGAAGCAAGCTTTACCAGCACTTAACAAATCAGAAAGAAACTCAGTAACATGAAATATCCCAAATAGGAGGAAAACGCCAGCGAGAATATCATGTTAGCTTGTGAGAGTGGTATAATGTCAAGGATGATGGTGAGGAGAAAGGTGTTTTTAAAGTAATGATAGAAGTAGAGAGTGAAGTGAAAATTTGAAAACAGCTGAAAAACGAAGCATTGATTAAAAATTTAGAAATGAACTCTCTCGCGATTGAATTCCATAATTTGGAGTTGCTCAAACTGATAGACAGCATAACAGTTCATCCATTAAGCATTGTGCAAAAGCTATTATAGAGGCTTAAATGATTGGCTAAATAGGCCAGGAAAAATATTCTTGATTGTTGAACATTGTGTGACCCCCACAGCGTCTCATGGATGCCCAGTCCTGAGCTGCTAGATCTACTTGAACTCTGTCCCTTTTAGCAATAGACAATAGGTGCTGGAGTAGGCCATTCGGCCCTTCGAGCCAGCGCCACCATTCATTTTGATCATGGCTGATCATCCACAAACAGTGATAGTGCCACACAACACGATGGGCGTTGTTCTCAATGTGAAGGTGGGACTTTGTCTCCACAAGGACTGTGCGATGGTCCTTCTTACCGATACTGTCATGGGCAGATGCATCTGCACCTGGCAGATTGGTAAGGATCAGGACGAGTACATTCTGAATTTCTAGCCTAATGCCAACTCGCCCTACTCCATCACCTCCCCCACAACCCCACCCATTACACATTTAGTTGGAATTAGTTCTGAAGCATTCTGATTAGTTCTGGGGCGGCACGGTGGCTCAATGGTTAGCACTGTTGCTTCATAGTGCCAGGGACCCAGGCTCGATTCCACCCTCGGGCAACTGTCTGGGGGAAGTTTGCACATTCTCCTGGTGTCTGCGTGGGTTTGATCCCATAGTCCAAAGATGTGCAGGTTAGGTGGATTTGCCATGCTAAATTGCCCATAGTGTTCAGGTATGTGTAGATTAAGTGGGTTTATAGGGGGAATGGGTCTAGTTGGGATGCTGTGAGGGTTGGTGTGGACTTGTTGGGCCGATGGGCCTGTTTCCACACTGTAGGGATTCTATAATCTATGATTATACTTTGTGTGGAGCATAGAACATAGAACATTACAGCACAGTACAGGCCCTTCGGCCCTCGATGTTGTGCCGACCTGTCATACCGATCTCAAGCCCATCTAACCTACACTATTCCATGTACGTCCATATGCTTGTCCAATGACAACTTAAATGTACCTAAAGTTGGCAAATCTACTACCGTTGCAGGCAAAGCGTTCCATTCCCTTGCTACTCTCTGAGTAAAGAAACTACCTCTGACATCTGTCCTATATCTTTCACCCCTCAATTTAAAGCTATGCCCCCTCGTGCTCGCCGTCACCATCCTAAGAAAAGGGCTCTGTATGTTGTGACATGGAGGGCCCTTCAGGAAAATATATCCCAATTCTCACAGTCAGTCATTCTCCAGGCTCAGTGTTGAACTTGCATCAGTGGTCAGTGACAGAATACCCTTTCCCTCGAATGGGCTGTAGTGTTGTCGGGGGTGCGGGAGTGCCAGTGACAAAGCTGCCCTTGGGGCCGCACTGCCTTATAAGGGAGGGGGCACTCGCTGAGTGCATTACTGGAGAGCTAGTACAGACCTGAGGAGATGAAAGACTTCATGCTGTGCTACAACATTTTGATGACCCCGTGATTCTACAGTTTCACCCCATGGGACGGCTTCCCCCTCTCCGCAATTTGTTACTGTGTCAGAGCGCAGCATAAATATTTCCTGTCAGAGTGCTTTGTTTGAGAGTACGCTCTGGTCATGCTGCTTTGCTGTTTCAGTGTCCAGGGAATGCATGAGAAAAGGCTGTTAATGTAGATGATCTGTGCAAGAATGTCTACAGTATCCGGTAAAAAGTACACCGTAAATGGCATTGATGTACAGCGGGATCTTGCAGTGCAAGTGCAGAGCTCCCTGAAAGAGGAACACAAATGGTTAACAAAGTGTGAAGCTGGATGAACACAGCAGGCCAAGCAGCATCTCAGGAGAAACACACATCTCAGTACACAAATGGTTAAGGTGGCTATGGCATGCTTCCCTTCATCAGTCTGGGCATTGAATATAAATGATAGCAGGTCATGTTGCAGCTGTCTAAGCCTTTAGCTCGGCCGCATTCAGATTATTGTGTACGGGTCTGGTTGCCCCATTAGGGGAAGGGTGTGGAGGCTTTGGAGAGGGTGCAGAAGAGGTTTACCAAGATCCTGCCCGGATTGGAGTGTATGAGTTTGAACAAACTTGGATTATTCTCACTAGAGTGTCAGAGGCTCAGGGGATGGGGTGGGGTGGGGGGGTGGGGGTGACCTGACAGAATGCTATAACATTGTGAGGGGCATGGATAGGGTTATTCAGAGCCTTTTTCCCAGTGTAGAAATGTCAGTTACTAGGGAGCCAAAGTTTTAAGATGAGCGGGAAAGAGTTTAAAGGAGATGTGCGAGGCGGGATTTTTACATTGAGGGTGGATGCCTGGAATGTGTTGCCAGGGGAGGTATTTGGAGCAGAAACAATAGCATTTAGAGGCATTTAGACAGACACACAAACAGGCAGGGAATAGAGCGATACAGACCATGTGCAGGCAGATGTTGTCATTGTACTGGGCACAGATATGATGGGCTAAAAGGCCTGCTCCTGTGCTGTACTGTTCTATGTTTTAAGAAAGTTATCATGATTTTTAGCCTCCGTCTTTTCGCTCTGTAACTCCCTGTTCAATACAACCCCCAGCCTCTCCATATTCACTGAGATTTCACATCTTTGACCACTCTCCTCCCCCTGTTATTTATTACTGTGCGTGTTCCAGCTGTGATCAGTCCTCGCTCTCGGCTTGGCCCAGCGTCTGGGTGTGTGATGGGACTCGGGGAGAATGCTGGTCTCTGCTGGTGCACGGCTTGGCTGGTTTATTTGTGACAGACACGAAGTGCTGCCTGAGGAGGGCAGCACAGGACTGGGCCAGCAGGTTCCACGTCTGAAAGAGCAGGAATTCCGTCTCTACCTTCCTCCGTCCCTCCCTAACCACCTCCCCCTCATCCCTCCTTAGCCCCCTCCCCTTCGTCCCTATTCCCCTCCCCATCCCTCCCTATCCCCCTCACCCTTGTCCCTATCCCCCTCACCCTCATCCCTCCCTATCCCCCTCTCCCTCATCCCTCCCTATCCCCCTCCCCCTCGTCCCTATCCCCCTCCCCCTCATCCCTCCCTATCCCTCTACGCCCCGCACTGAGTGTACACTGACCAGGGCTCCAGTCAAGGCAATAACATTATCCTATTTTATTCCACGTGTGTTTCCTGGGAATGCTGGGACACAGCTGCTCAGAGGGACGTTTCTGGTCACAGTGACAAATTGCCGGATCTCTCCCAGTTATCCAGCTTCACAGTGACCATTTGGCCCATCGGCTCACTGCACTCCACACAGCGGTGCATTTTCACTCTGCACCTGTGCTGTTTGTCCAGTTTTCACAAACCTTTTCCAGGAATCCCATTTCACCTTCCCAGCAGATATAGGGGAGTGGGGAAACAGCTCCCAATCCTCTCAATCACACCCCCATCCACTCAAACTCACCCTGATCCCCTTAATCTCACCCTGATCCCCTTAATCTCACCCTGATCTCCTCAATCTCAACCAATCCCCTCAAACTCACCCTGATCCCCTCAAACTCACCCTGAACCCCTCAATCTCACCCTGATCCCCTTAATCTCACCCTGATCCCCTCAATCTCACCCTGATCTCCTCAATCTCAACCAATCCCCTCAAACTCACCCTGATCCCCTCAATCTCACCCTGATCCCCTCAAACTCACCCTGAACCCCTCAATCTCACCCTGATCCCCTCAATCTCACCCTGATCCCCTCAATATCACCCCGATCCCCTCAATCTCACCCTGATCTCCTCAATCTCAACCAATCCCCTCAAACTCACCCAGATTCTCTCAATCTCACCCCATCCCCTCAAACTCACCCTGAACCCATCACCTCACCCTGATCCCCTCAATCTCACCCCATCCCCTCAAACTCACCCTGAACCCATCATCTCACCCCCATGCCCTCAAACTCACCCTGAGCCTCACAAACTCACTCTGATCCCCTCAATCTCACCCCCATCCCCTCAAACTCACCCTGAACCTCACAAACTCACTCTGTTCCCCTCAAACCTCTTGCTCACACCTGACCCTCTGAAATCCACTGAATCCCTTCAAACACACTCAATCTCCTTGAACCCACTCAATCCCCTCAAGCCAACGCAATCTCCTCAGGCCCTCATTAATCCCCTCGAACCCCGTTGTCCCTCTCCCCAGCACGTGTTTGAGTTCGGCTGGGGGGAGGGCGGGAGCTGTGGGGGAGCGGCTGGAGTAAATGATGGGGGGAAGGGATCCGTAATGGCTCAGCGCTGACATGAATGAGTTTGGGACTGTGTCCCTGTGAGCTGGGGTTGGTGGGTGTTGGTGGGGAGTGGGGGGGTGGGGTGGTTGGGTTACCTTGGGAACTGGGTCCATAGAGTTCTCCCATATTCACGGAGAAAGGTGTTGGTATCTGTTGGTGACATGGCTGAAAGTCTTCCTCTGAGCTGGGAGGTGGAAGATCCTGACAATATCCATCAGAAACTAAACACATGAAGGGAAGGGGCATGTTTACATCCTCAGGATTAGCTGGGTAACGTTCAAAACTGAAAGCATTAGAGGCCATGTTAGAGAATCCACGATCAAATTGCAGGCTGTACTGATAACAAGGCCTCTCGAGTTGTGGCTGACAGGTATTAATCAGCTCTCTGTTGCTTCAGAAACTTCAGAGTGAAGATTCTGAGGTGGGAGATGTAGAGATTGCCTGCTCTCTGCGTTTTGTGTGTAGCTGGAAGATAACAGTGAAGACAGTCTGTTCCCAAGCATTCCCATTCCTGTTATCAGGGACATCGCTGTCCAGGGCACTCTCCTTTCTTGTGATTCTGATTATGAAAGGGGGCTCACAGCATTAACCCCTTCCTGGACAAGAACAAGAGCCTGCAGAGTTCCCGTCCGATCTCAACCAGCTGCAGATCGGTGTAGGCCAAAGCTGGAGCCTGGGTCTTTCCTGCTTTATGCACTCCCCCTACGAGGCCAGTGTGTGGGGATAAACATGTGTCAACCCTTGTACATTTCGCCCTTTGAGATCCATACTCCTGGATTCATATCTCCCTCTATGGCTTGAACGCAAACTGATATTCTGGGGCAACGCTGAGGGAACTGGAGCTGCTACCTTTCACAGTGAACACAAAACCGGTGCTCGGGAGGATGGAGACAGCCCATGGCACCACTTTAGAGTAAAGTGGGGGGAGTTGTTCCCTACCAGGGACCCTGTCCAATACTAATCCCTCAAGCTGCATCACAAAAGCTGTTTAAGGTAACACAGTGTGGAGCTGGATGAACACAGCAGGCCAAGCAGCATCTCAGGAGCACAAAAGCTGACGTTTTGGGCCTAGACCCTTCATCAGAGACGGGGATGGGGAGAGGGAACTGGAATAAATAGGGAGAGAGGGGGAGGCGGACCGAAGGTGGATAGAGGAGAAGATAGGTGGAGAGCAGACAGACAAGTTAAAGGGGCGGGGATGGAGCCTGTAGAGGAGAGTATAGGTGGGGAGGTAGGGAGGGGATAGGTCAGTCCAGGGAGGACGGACAGGTCAAGGGGGCGGGATGAGGTTAGTAGGTAGGAAACGGAGGTGCGGCTTGAGGTGGGAGGAGGGGATAGGTGAGAGGAAGAACAGGTTAGGGAGGCGGGGACGAGCTGGGCTGGTTTTGGGATGCAGTGGGGGGAGGGGACGAGCTGGGCTGTTTTTGAGATGCAGTGGGGGAAGGGGAGATTTTGAAACTGGTGAAGTCCACATTGCTACCATTGGGCTGCAGGGTTCCCAGGCGGAATATGAGTTGCTGTTCCTGCAACCTTCGGGTGGCATCATTGTGGCACTGCAGGAGGCCCATGATGGACATGTCATCTGAGGAATGGGAGGGGGAGTTAAAATGGTTCGCGACTGGGAGGTGCAGTTGTTTATTGCAAACCGAGCGGAGGTGTTCTGCAAAGCGGTCCCCAAGCCTCCGCTTGGTTTCCCCAATGTAGAGGAAGCCACACTGGGTACAGTGGATGCAGTATACCACATTGGCAGATGTGCAGGTGAACATCTGCTTGATATGGAAGGTCATCTTGGGGCCTGGGATGGGGGTGAGGGAGGAGGTGTGGGGGCAAGTGTAGCATTTCCTGCGGTTGCAGGGGAAGGTGCTGGGTGTGGTGGGGTTGGAGGGGAGTGTGGAGCGAACAAGGGAATCGCGGAGAGAGTGGTCTCTCCAGAAGGCAGACAAGGGTGGGGATGGAAAAATGTCTTTGGTGGTGGGGTCGGATTGTAGATGGTGGAAGTGTCGGAGGATGATGCGTTTATCTGTTTTTTCTCACGTTGCTGTTTGTGGGATCTCGACTGCTGTGTGTTTCCAGTTTGATAGTGACTGCTTGGCATGTCCTAGCATCATGGAAGTAGTTAAGACCCTTCCTTCGGAGTCCCACTCAGTCTGGTGTTTGTGAACCTCTCCCACCGGTGGCTCTCGGTGGCATCGAGAAGCTGTGACACTCCCACCTCCACACAGCAACAATGCGTCTGTGGCTCGTAGGAACGAGAGTAGGCCTTTCGGCCCCCTGACCCTGCCCCATCGCTCACTAAGTTCACGATGAATGGGGCTGTGGTCTCAGCTCCACATTCCAGCCTGGACCTCCCAAGGTCCCCCGGTCAGTGGTCTCTTGGGTCAGTCAACAACCCGCCAAAGGTCAGCCTTGCATAAATCAATAAACCCAGCCTCCACTCCTTTCCAGGGAAGAGAATTCCACCCTGCCCCAGGGAAATCTGCTTCTCCTCATCATTCTTTGAAAGCGAGACCAGTCATTTTTAAAGCCTATTCCGTAGTTCCAGTCTTCCTCCTGTTAGGGGAAACTTTCCCGTGGTTCCCACTCTTTCCAGTCCATCTGAAACATTTCAATAAGGTTACCTCTCATTCTTCTAGACTTTACTTGCTATGTCCCACATTTCTTCCTAAGATCAGCCCTTCATCCCAGGTTAAAATCTGAAAGAGCTGCGGATGCTGTAAATCAGGAACAAAAACGGAAGTTGGTGGAAAAGCTCAGCAGGTCTGGCAGCAGACTCTGAGGAGAGGGTCACCGGACCCGAAGTGTTAACTCTTTCTTTTCCCTCACAGATGCTGCCAGACCTGCTGAGCTTTTCCAGCAAATTCTGTTTTTGTTCCTTCATCCCAGGGCTGAGTGGAGCGAACCTTCTCTGTTCCTGCCCATAAATGAAGAATACAGTGATATGCAAACAAAGCAAGGGCGATGTGAAAAATGAAAACTTTTTCACTCAGCAAGAGTGTGGAATGCACTGCCAGGAAAATGTGATTGAGGCAGGTTCAACTGAAGCACTCACGAGGTGCTCTGGATTGTTTTTGGGTAGGAATGTTGTGCAGGGTTATGGGGAGAATGGAGATTGGCATAAGGTAATATTTGAAAAGCCAGCAGAGAATTGATGACTGAATGGCCTCATTCCAAGCTGTTACACCTTCTGTGCCTCTGTGATTCTCTGAACTGCTTCTAGTTATTTATCCTCTCTGATGAAGGGTCTAGGCCCGAAACGTCAGCTTTTGTGCTCCTGAGATGCTGCTTGGCCTGCTGTGTTCATCCAGCCTCACATTTTATTATCTAATTTATTTACATCCTTTTTCAATAGAGCAGAACTGGACACTGCTCCCCTGATATGATCTCCCCAATCCCCAGTGCAGTGCTGTAAAAGATCCCTTTTTAATCTTATTCCCCTTGCAATAAACAACAATATTTTGTTTATTTTATTCATCGCTCACTGTACCTGCTGGTTAAATTATCTAGATACCTTTGAAACTCAGAGTCCTGCACTATCTCTCCATTTAAGCTGCATACTGATTCATTAATTTTTCTACTAAAGTCAACAAGTTCACATTTTCCCACATTGTACTCCGTCTGCAGATGATTTTCCCACTTCGTAGATCTATCACTTTCCCTCTGTATGTCTTCTTCATCACTGATTTTCCTACTTGAACTTGTGCCATCAGCAAACTTAGCCCTTACACCTCCTGTGCCCCGCACTGATTAATGTTGTTATAATGTAACTGAGAACAGTGTATAGATAATTGCACCTCACTGTTCCACACCCATCACAAAGTCTATCAAATCCCAGTGAGACGGCCAAAGTGCCAAATTTGCCCAATTTTGCCCTGACTGCTATTCAGGATTAAAAAACAATTCACACCAGGTCTTGCCATTCACAGAAAATAAATTTACTGTAACGCACTTGACTTTGATAAAAGACAGAAGTAGTATGATGGCTGGGTGGTTTGCACTGCTGCCTCACACCACCAGGGTCCCAGGTTCGATTCCAGCCTCAGGCAACTGTCTGTGTGGAGCTTGCACGTTCTTCCCCGTGTGTGTGTGCTCCCACAGTCTACTGATGTGCAGGTTAGGGTGGATTGGCCGTGTTACATTGTCTGTAGTGTTCAGATTGGGGGAGGGGGTGGGTTAGCCGTGGGGAAATGCAGGGCTATGTAAATAGGGTGGGTTTGGGTGGTCTTGGTGGACCAAATGGCCTACTTCCACACTGCAGGGATTCAATGAAAAGAAAGGGTTTCTAACTTACGCAACTTAAACTGCACCCCTTCAAAAGACACACACATACTGTCTCTTTCACGCACACACTCAATCATGATGAAAACACATAAGACACGCACAATCTAACTTATATAGGGACGGTGGTAAATATTTATGGACGGGGAACGAAAATTTTAAAGATCACAAATTCAGATTTCAGAGATGGTTTAAATATTTCTCAGAGTCATTTTGTTACCTTCGCACCAACGACAAGCTGCTGTTCTGTTAAGTGACAGTTATTGATGGATTTGCTGATGGAACAGGGAAACCTGGGTGTTTTCTCATTAGGATTCCTGCTTTTAATGTTTTCAGGTTTGTGCTTTTTTCGGCACATGGAGGAAGAGAGAAAGAGAGATGCACACTTTCTGTTTTGAGGCTCTGGATGTTTCTCTTTTTTTTAATTCACTGATAAAACATGGGTCTTGGCCATCCCCAGTTGCCCCTTGAGAAGGTGGTGATGAGCTGCCTTCTTGAACTGCTGTAGTTCAAACAATCAGAAAGTGGTTGCCAGGCAGAATCTTCTGAACTCAAAAGTCACAAGTCCTCCTCCTCCCTGCTTCACAAGCCAATAATATAATGCAAACCCAACAACATGCAACACTGATAACAAAGTGTGAAACAGGATGAACACAGCAGGTCAAGCAGCATCTCAGGAGCACAAACACTCCTTGGCCTGCTGTGTTCATCCAGCTTCACACTTTGTTATCTCGGATTCTCCAGCGTCTGCAGCTCCCATTGTCTCTGATACAACATGCAACACTGTGTTTGTGTGGTCCTTTGCATTGGAGAGAGTGCAGACGAGATTCGCCAGGATATTGACCAGGATGGAAAGTCTCTGTTATGGGGAGAGACTGGCTAGGCTGGGTTTGTTTTCTCTGTAGTGGAGAAAGCTGAGGGGGACAGGATCTGACTGAGTCATACAAAATTATGCAAGCCATAGACAGAGTCGTTCATGAGAACCTTTTCCCCGTGGCAGATATTCGAAGACCAGAGGGCAGAGGTTTAAGGTGAGGGGTAAATGGTTTAGACAGGTTCTGCGGGAGAATGTTTTCACTCAGTGGCTGAAACAAATATGGAACGTTTGTGAGGCTGGCGGGGGGCAGGTTCTCTCACAACGTTTCACAAGCATCAGGGTGAGCCCTTACAATACCAGACTACGGTCGGCTACAGAGCCAGGTGATCAGACACAAGTCATTCCCCTCCTCTCCCCTGGGTGCTGGGTGAAATGATTGTGTTTGTGATAGTTTCTTGGGATTAATTCAGTTGTGTTTCCCTCCATTTCCAGGGAAACCGTGGTCGCACAGGAGTTGTCATCGCTGCCTACATGTATTACAGCAACATCTCGGCCAGGTAGGAGCCCAGACGCTGAGGCTGAACCCCCTTCTCGTTCAAACCTACACACCCCTCCTGCAATCTCAGTCAGGTGGCTCTGATTCTGTAAACTCCAGCAATGTGAGCGAATATGCCCAGTGCCGGGGGGAGGCAATGGCCTAGTGCTCTTATTGCCTGGACTGTTCATCCAGAGACCCAGATAATGTCCTGGGGAGAACAAAGTGTGGGGCTGGATGAACACAGCAGGCCAAGCAGCATCTCAGGACCATGGTGGAATTTGAATTCAATTAAAAAAATGTGGAATTAACAGTCTAACGATGACCATGAATCCATGGTTGATTGTTGGAAAAGCCCATCTTGTTCACTAATGTCCTTTAGGGAAGGAAACTGCCATCCTCAAAACGTCAGCTTTCCTGCTCCTGAGATGCTGCTGGGCCTGCTGTGTTCATCCAGCTCCATGCTTTGTTATCTCGGATTCTCCAGCATCTGCAGTTCCCATTATCTCTGAAACTGCTACCCTTACTGGTGTGGGCCTACATGTGACTCCAGATCTACAGCAATATAGTTGCCTCTAAACTGCCCTCTGGGCAATAAATGCTGCCGGGTCAGTGATGCCCACATCCCATGAATGAATAAAGGAGATGGTCGGTACCCACCCTCTGTTACTTTTATTTGTTCACAGGATGTGGGTATCATATCGCGAAGGATGCAGCTCCTCTGTTTGGTGCTGATGGGACAGTGCAATGATGATAGGTTGGGTTACATAGAACATAGAACATTACAGCACAGTACAGGCCCTTCAGCCCTCGATGTTGTGCCGACCTGTCATACCGATCACAAGCCCATCTAACCTACACTATTCCATGTACGTCCATATGCTTATCCAATGACGACTGAAATGTACCTAAATTTGGCGAATCTACTACCGTTGCAGGCAAAGCGTTCCATTCCCTTACTACTCTCTGAGTAAAGAAACTACCTCTGACACCTGTCCTATATCTTTCATCCCTCAATTTAAAGCTATGCCCCCTCGTGCTCGCCGTCACCATCCTAGGAAAAAGGCTCTCCCTATCCACCCTATCTAACCCTCTGATTATTTTATATGTTTCAATTAAGTCACCTCTCAACCTTCTTCTCTCTAATGAAAACAGCCTCAAGTCCCTCAGCCTTTCCTCATAAGACCTTCCCTCCATACCAGGCAACATCCTAGTAAATCTCCTCTGCACCCTTTCTAAAGCTTCCACATCCTTCTTATCATGCGGTGACCAGAACTGTACACAATATTCCAAGTGCGGCCGAACCAGAGTTTTGTACAGCTGCAGCATAACCTCTTGGTTCCGGAACTCGATCACTGTATTAATAAAAGCTAAAACACTGTATGCCTTCTTAACAGCCCAGTCAACCTGGGTGGAAACTTTCAAGGATCTGTGTACCTGGACACCGAGATCTCTCTGCTCATCTACACTACCAAGAATCTTACCATTAGCCCTGTACTTTGCATTCCGGTTACTCCTACCAAAGTGCATCACCTCACACTTGTCTGCATTAAACTCCATTTGCCACCTCTCAGCCCAGCCCTGCAGCTTATCCATGTCTCTCTGCAACCTACAGCATCCTTCATCACTATACACAACTCCACCGACCTTAGTGTCGTCTGCAAATTTACTAACCCATCCTTCTACACCCTCATCCAGGTCATTTATAAAAATGACAAACAGCAGTGGACCCAACACCGACCCTTGCGGTACACCACTAGTAACTGGTCTCCAGGATGAACATTTCCCATCAACTACCACCCTCTGTCTTCTTTCAGCAAGCCAATTTCCGATCCAAACTGCTATATCTCCCACATTTCCATTTCATTTGACGGCGAGAGTGGGTGCGAAAGAGAGATTGAAGCCCAGGGCCTAAGAAGACGGTGTTGAAGGCTCGAGGGGCTGAATGGCCCCCTCCTGCTCCTGTTCCTTATGTTCTGATTAAGCGCACAGTTGATGATGGTGTGTCTGTATGAACAGTGCAGTGAGCATATGTTGATTATGGACACATTATTCGCTGAGTTCATGATTACGTTGCCATTGCCTTCACACTCTGAGCTCAACCTCTCCTGTTGTTCCCCCCTCCCACACAACCTGACACACCCCTCCCCACCACCCACACTCTCGCACCTCCCCCTTCACCTACCCCACCCTGCCCTACCCCCCACCAACAGTGCTGACCAAGCTTTGGATCGATTTGCCATGAAGAAATTCTACGAAGACAAGATCCTTCCAGTTGGCCAGCCCTCCCAACGCAGGTGCGTCACTCAGTGTTGGGGGAGGTCGCTCAGTGTTGGGGGGGGTCGCTCAGTGTTGGGGGGGGTCGCTCAGTGTTGGGGGGGGGTCGCTCAGTGTTGGGGGTGGTGGGTCACTCAGTGCCGGGGGGAGGTGTCACTCAGTGCGGGGGGGAGGTGTCACTCAGTGCGGGGGGGGGGGGAGGTGTCACTCAGTGCCGGGGGGAGGTGTCACTCAGTGCGGGGGGGAGGTGTCACTCAGTGCCGGGGGGAGGTGTCACTCAGTGCGGGGGGGGGAGGTGTCACTCAGTGCCGGGGGGAGGTGTCAATCAGTGCGGGGGGGAGGTGTCACTCAGTGCGGGGGAGGGGGGAGGTGTCACTCAGTGCGGGGGGGGGGGAGGTGTCACTCAGTGCCGGGGGGAGGTGTCACTCAGTGCGGGGGGGGGGGGGTGGTGGGTCACTCAGTGCCGGGGGGCGGTGTCACTCAGTGCCGGGGGGAGGTGTCACTCAGTGCGGGGGGGGAGGTGTCACTCAGTGCAGGGGGAGGTGTGACTCAGTGCAGGGGGAGGTGTCACTCAGTGCGGGGGGGGAGGTGTCACTCAGTGCGGGGGGAGGTGTCACTCAGTGCCGGGGGGCGGTGTCACTCAGTGCCGGGGGGGGGGTGTCACTCAGTGCGGGGGGAGGTGTCACTCAGTGCCGGGGGGGGGGTGTCACTCAGTGCGGGGGGAGGTGTCACTCAGTGCCGGGGGGGGGTGTCACTCAGTGCGGGGGGGAGGTGTCACTCAGTGCCGGGGGGAGGTGTCACTCAGTGCGGGGGGGAGGTGTCACTCAGTGCGGGGGGGCGGGGGAGGTGTCACTCAGTGCGGGGGGGGGGGGAGGTGTCACTCAGTGCCGGGGGGAGGTGTCACTCAGTGCGGGGGGGGGGGGGGGTGGTGGGTCACTCAGTGCCGGGGGGCGGTGTCACTCAGTGCCGGGGGGAGGTGTCACTCAGTGCAGGGGGAGGTGTGACTCAGTGCGGGGGGAGGTGTCACTCAGTGCAGGGGGAGGTGTGACTCAGTGCAGGGGGAGGTGTCACTCAGTGCGGGGGGGGAGGTGTCACTCAGTGCGGGGGGAGGTGTCACTCAGTGCCGGGGGGCGGTGTCACTCAGTGCCGGGGGGAGGTGTCACTCATTGCGGGGGGGGAGGTGTCACTCAGTGCAGGGGGAGGTGTGACTCAGTGCAGGGGGAGGTGTCACTCAGTGCGGGGGAGGGGGGAGGTGTCACTCAGTGCGGGGGGAGGTGTCACTCAGTGCGGGGGGGGAGGTGTCACTCAGTGCGGGGGGAGGTGTCACTCAGTGCCGGGGGGCGGTGTCACTCAGTGCCGGGGGGGGGGTGTCACTCAGTGCGGGGGGAGGTGTCACTCAGTGCCGGGGGGGGGGGTGTCACTCAGTGCGGGGGGAGGTGTCACTCAGTGCCGGGGGGGGGGGTGTCACTCAGTGCGGGGGGGAGGTGTCACTCAGTGCCGGGGGGAGGTGTCACTCAGTGCGGGGAGGAGGTGTCACTCAGTGCGGGGGGGGGGGGAGGTGTCACTCAGTGCCGGGGGGAGGTGTCACTCAGTGCGGGGGGGGGGGGTGGTGGGTCACTCAGTGCCGGGGGGCGGTGTCACTCAGTGCCGGGGGGAGGTGTCACTCAGTGCAGGGGGAGGTGTGACTCAGTGCGGGGGGAGGTGTCACTCAGTGCAGGGGGAGGTGTGACTCAGTGCAGGGGGAGGTGTCACTCAGTGCGGGGGGAGGTGTCACTCAGTGCGGGGGGGGAGGTGTCACTCAGTGCGGGGGGAGGTGTCACTCAGTGCCGGGGGGCGGTGTCACTCAGTGCCGGGGGGGGGGTGTCACTCAGTGCAGGGGGAGGTGTCACTCAGTGCGGGGGGGGGAGGTGTCACTCAGTGCGGGGGGAGGTGTCACTCAGTGCCGGGGGGAGGTGTCACTCAGTGCCGGGGGGGGGGTGTCACTCAGTGCGGGGGGAGGTGTCACTCAGTGCCGGGGGGGGGGTGTCACTCAGTGCGGGGGGAGGTGTCACTCAGTGCCGGGGGGGGGTGTCACTCAGTGCGGGGGGGAGGTGTCACTCAGTGCCGGGGGGAGGTGTCACTCAGTGCGGGGGGGAGGTGTCACTCAGTGCGGGGGGGGGGGGAGGTGTCACTCAGTGCCGGGGGGAGGTGTCACTCAGTGCGGGGGGGGGGGGTGGTGGGTCACTCAGTGCCGGGGGGCGGTGTCACTCAGTGCCGGGGGGAGGTGTCACTCAGTGCGGGGGGGGGGGGTGGTGGGTCACTCAGTGCCGGGGGGCGGTGTCACTCAGTGCCGGGGGGAGGTGTCACTCAGTGCGGGGGGGGAGGTGTCACTCAGTGCGGGGGGAGGTGTCACTCAGTGCCGGGGGGCGGTGTCACTCAGTGCCGGGGGGAGGTGTCACTCAGTGCGGGGGGGGAGGTGTCACTCAGTGCGGGGGGAGGTGTCACTCAGTGCCGGGGGGCGGTGTCACTCAGTGCCGGGGGGGGGGTGTCACTCAGTGCAGGGGGAGGTGTCACTCAGTGCCGGGGGGAGGTGTCACTCAGTGCGGGGGGAGGTGTCACTCAGTGCCGGGGGGCGGTGTCACTCAGTGCCGGGGGGGGGGTGTCACTCAGTGCGGGGGGAGGTGTCACTCAGTGCCGGGGGGGGGTGTCACTCAGTGCGGGGGGAGGTGTCACTCAGTGCCGGGGGGCGGTGTCACTCAGTGCGGGGGGAGGTGTCACTCAGTGCGGGGGGAGGTGTCACTCAGTGCCGGGGGGCGGTGTCACTCAGTGCGGGGGGAGGTGTCACTCAGTGCGGGGGGAGGTGTCACTCAGTGCCGGGGGGCGGTGTCACTCAGTGCCGGGGGGGGGGTGTCACTCAGTGCGGGGGGAGGTGTCACTCAGTGCCCGGGGGGGGGTGTCACTCAGTGCGGGGGGAGGTGTCACTCAGTGCCGGGGGGGGGTGTCACTCAGTGCGGGGGGGAGGTGTCACTCAGTGCCGGGGGGAGGTGTCACTCAGTGCGGGGGGGAGGTGTCACTCAGTGCGGGGGGGGGGGGAGGTGTCACTCAGTGCCGGGGGGAGGTGTCACTCAGTGCGGGGGGGGGGGGTGGTGGGTCACTCAGTGCCGGGGGGCGGTGTCACTCAGTGCCGGGGGGAGGTGTCACTCAGTGCGGGGGGGGGGGGGTGGTGGGTCACTCAGTGCCGGGGGGCGGTGTCACTCAGTGCCGGGGGGAGGTGTCACTCAGTGCGGGGGGGGAGGTGTCACTCAGTGCGGGGGGAGGTGTCACTCAGTGCCGGGGGGCGGTGTCACTCAGTGCCGGGGGGAGGTGTCACTCAGTGCGGGGGGGGAGGTGTCACTCAGTGCGGGGGGAGGTGTCACTCAGTGCCGGGGGGCGGTGTCACTCAGTGCCGGGGGGGGGTGTCACTCAGTGCAGGGGGAGGTGTCACTCAGTGCCGGGGGGAGGTGTCACTCAGTGCGGGGGGAGGTGTCACTCAGTGCCGGGGGGCGGTGTCACTCAGTGCCGGGGGGGGGTGTCACTCAGTGCGGGGGGAGGTGTCACTCAGTGCCGGGGGGGGGGTGTCACTCAGTGCGGGGGGAGGTGTCACTCAGTGCCGGGGGGCGGTGTCACTCAGTGCGGGGGGAGGTGTCACTCAGTGCGGGGGGAGGTGTCACTCAGTGCCGGGGGGCGGTGTCACTCAGTGCGGGGGGAGGTGTCACTCAGTGCCGGGGGGCGGTGTGACTCAGTGCAGGGGGAGGTGTCACTCAGTGCCGGGGGGCGGTGTCACTCAGTGCGGGGGGAGGTGTCACTCAGTGCCGGGGGGGGGTGTCACTCAGTGCGGGGGGAGGTGTCACTCAGTGCCGGGGGGGCGGTGTGACTCAGTGCAGGGGGAGGTGTCACTCAGTGCCGGGGGGCGGTGTCACTCAGTGCGGGGGGAGGTGTCACTCAGTGCCGGGGGGGGGTGTCACTCAGTGCGGGGGGAGGTGTCACTCAGTGCCGGGGGGCGGTGTCACTCAGTGCCGGGGGGAGGTGTCACTCAGTGCCGGGGGGAGGTGTCACTCAGTGCAGGGCGGGGTCAATCAGTGCGGGTCCTCACTCAGTATGGGGGGGTCAATCAGCATGGGGGGGTCACTGGGCTGTCAGTGACAGGGAGTGGGGGGAGGTACATGAGTGACAGGGTGGGATATACAAGAGTGTCAGCTCACCAAGATAAGGAGACTTTCTCCTGTTCGAGCAGTGTGTGACACAGAACTACACTGTATCTAACCCCGTGCTGTCCCTGTCCTGGGAGTGTTTGATGGGGGACAGTGTAGAGGGAGCTTTACTCTCTATCTAACCCCGTGCTGTCCCTGTCCTGGGAGTGTTTGATGGGGGACAGTGTAGAGGAAGCTTTACTCTGTATCTAACCCCGTGCGGTTCCTGTGCTGGGAGTATTTGATGGGGATAGTGTAGAAGAAGCTTTACTCTGGATGACCTGGGGGTGTTTGATGAGGACAGTGGGGAGGGAGTTTTACTCTGTATTTAACCCTGTGCTGTCCCTGTCCTGGGGGCATGGGGACAGTGTAGAGGTAGCTTTACTCTGGATGACCTGGGGGTGTTTGATGGGGACAGTGTAGAGAGAGCTTTACTCTGGATGACGCGGGGGTGTTTGATGGGGACAGTGTAGAGAGAGCTTCACTCTAGATGACCCGGGGGTGTTTGATGGGGTAAGTGTAGAGGGAGCTTTAGTCCGGGTGACTCGGGGGTGTTTGATGGGGACAGTGTAGAGGGAGCTTTCCTCGGGATGTATGGGTTGTATGGGTGATGGTGAAAGTTGGCCCAGTGGTAAGACTGTCCCTCTGTGTTGCAGGTATGTGCATTATTTCAGTGGGCTGCTCTCTGGAACCATCAAGATGAACAACAAGCCTCTGTTCTTGCATCACGTCATCATGCACGGAATTCCTGACTTTGAGGCCAAAGGTGGTAAGGCTTCAGTTCTCCCCGAAAGATAATTCCTGAATGTTCAAAAGTGGCTGTTTCAGAAGCCTGAGGTTTACTTCTTCATGACTCTATGCCGGGGACCATTTCTCTGCTGCGGGATCTTTCATCCCTCGGATGTGCTTCCCGGAGAATGACAGCGTTTTTTGTCCATTCCCTAGCCTGGAGGATCCTTCACCTCCAAAAACTCCTTGGCAGAGGGAGAGCTCTCTGTTAGTGCCGCAGGCATCCACTGATGCACCTTTCATCTTCAAAATCTCCATTTTGCAAGACAGCTGTTAAGTTGAAATGAATAAATCGAGTCCCCTCCATTTCTGGATTATCATCTTCGCTTGAGAAGACGATGTCTTTTCTTTTGCAGGATGCTCAGTGCATGCAATGTCATCTTTTTGACCATGTCCTGCTTCTGCGGTCATTGGTCTGGGTCCCCCGGGGTGATATACAAGTTCTCTCCCACGAAATCATACGGTCATACTGCATCGAAACAGACCCTTGGGTCCAACTGGACCATATCAACCAGATATCCTAAACGGATCCAGCCCCATATCCCTCTAAACTCTTTCTATTCACGCACCCATCTAAATGTCATAATTGTACCAGCCTCTACCACTTCCTTTGGCAGCTCGTTCCATATACACTCCACCTTCTGAGTGAAGAAGTTGCCCCTCAGCTACCTTTTAAATCTTTCCCCTCTCCTCTCACTGTGTAAAAAAAAGCCCCACAGCATGGAAACTGTCCCTTCAGCCCAAAATGTCCACACTGATCCTCAGAGCATCCCACCCAGAATCTATCCCCCTCTACCACTCATCCCTGAACACTACGGGCAATTTAGCATGGCTGATCCACCCAAACCTGGACATCTTTGGATTGTGGGAGGAGACCAGAGCAAACTCCACCCAGACAGTCACCTGAGGGTGGAATCGAACCTGGGTCCTTGACACTGTGAGGTAGCAGAGCTAACCACTGAGCCACCGTGCCACTCTAATGTTTTCCATTCCTCAGCCTGGTTATTGATAGGCACAATCAATTCCCTGGACTGACCTATCCCCTCCCTAGCTCCCCACCTACACTCTCTCCACCTATCTTCTTTTCTCTCCATCTTCGGTCCGCCTCCCCCTCTCTCCCTATTTATTCCAGTTCCCTCTCCCCATCCCCCTCTCTGATGAAGGGTCTAGGCGAAACATCAGCTTTTGTGCTCCTGAGATGCTGCTTGGCCTGCTGTGTTCATCCAGCTCCACACTTTGTTATCTCGGATTCTCCAGCATCTGCAGTTCCTATTATTTCTGATACAATCAATTCCCAGTTGGGTCACTGAAAGGTCGCTGCTTGCTAGGCATGAGTTCTGTCACTGACTTTGATCATTTTGTTGCCTGAAGGTGATCACTGATATATTCCTTCATTGTCCCAAGTGGGTTATACTGTTGGTTCCTGTTCCCAGCATTAGTTTCTTCACTCAGACCTTGCTGAGTTTTAGCTTTGGTCCTGCCTCTGGTCTGGCCAGGGCAGCAGCAGTTTCCACATGATACTTGGGTGTCATCGCAGATGTCGTAGAGAGAGAGATGAGATCTTCAATCTGTTTTGGGTTCTTCCTGAAAGTGGCCATGCAAGTCGATAGGGTGATAAAGAAGTCATAAGGCATGCTTCCTTTTATTGTTCGGGGAATTGAGTACAGGAGTCAGGATGCCATGTTGTAGCTTTATAAGGCTTTGCTTCGGCCACACTTAAGACTATTGTGTTCAGTTCTGGTCACCACGTTACAGGAAGGGTGTAGAGGCTTTGGAGAGGGTGCAGAAGAGGTTTACCAGGATGCTGCCTGGATTAGAGGGGATGAGCTGTAAGGAGAGGCTAGAAAAACTCTGGAGCGGCAGAGGCTGAGGAGAGACTTGATCGAAGTGTATAAAATAATGAGATACATAGATAGAGTTCCCAGTCAGAACCCTTTTCCCACAATTGAAATGTCTAATACTAGGGGGCAAGCATTTATGGTGAGAGGGGAAAAGTTCAAAGGAGATGTGAGTGATGGGTTTTTTAACACAGCGAGTGACAGGAGTCTGGAACATGCTGCTGTGGGTTGTGGTGGAGGCATATACAATAGGGACGTCTCAAGGACTTTTAGATAAGTGCATGAATATGCAAGGAATGAAGGGATATGGACCAATGGCAAGCCAATGAGATTAGTATAACTGGGCATCATGTTCAGCACAACAATGTGGGCCGAAGGGCCTATTCCTGTGCTGTATTGTTCTGTGTTCTCTGGTCACTAATCTACTGACCGAGGGCCAGCTCGACACCTGGCAATTCCCGTGTCCCCATCCTTTCCCATCTCCCTTTCCAAAGACAAGTTGGAAGGACAGCCCTCTCTCCTTACGCTAGTGAATCGATCTCGAGTGTGAAATGCTGTTGTTGTCCAGACTGGTATTGTCGGCCAACTCATCAGACAATTACACTGGCTACGACAGGGTTAGGGTTACACTGGCTGTTCTTCAGCATGATACTGACAAATAGTAGCACAGTCTGCGACGTGATGTGCTCTGGCCAAATTTAACATATTGGCCAATGACTCCTGGCCGTGTAAAATATTTCTTTTATGCCATCATTTTCTTGATGGACCTTTCTGGAGTTTTCCCTGTTTTTCAATTGGATCAATGTTTCCTTTTTTTTAATGATATAAAACACCAACTGCACTTTTTCATCCAACTTTTTAAATAATGTTTTTTGCCTCAGGTCTTGAGTAAGTCTTTCCACCAAAACCACACCCTAATTACAGAGCCCTTATCCCAAATATCTGTTCAACTTCCCCTGGCTTTTCTTTGGTGCTAGACTTTTACCAGATTTCTTTAACTTTTCTCAATTTCATCTTAAATAAATTCTGAGGCCTCCCCAGTTGGGTATCCCTGAGTGTAAATGTATTTTTTTGGCCCTGTCACTATTCCTTCCGGCTGTACCCCATGGAGTCAAATACGCAGCTACGTCGAATGATGATAGGACCAGAGGTAAACTTTCATTTACACTTCCTTGCCTTCCCTTTCTGGGAATTATGCCATTTTCACAAAGACATTCCCTTTTCCCTCAGGGTTCCCTACCTTTACCTCCTGGAGCATTTAGTTCCTCCATGCAGACCCACTCTCACTCAGGTCTCTGCATTCTCTGAACGTTGATGGCTTTGTTTCTCTAGCCCCCGGTGATTCTTACCAGCTTCTGAATGAAGTTTTGCCTTTGGAAGTTTGAGCTGGCGAGTTTGCCATTGTCTCTCTCTGTTGGTGATTGTGTTCGAGCCGTTGATTCACAGCAGGTCTCCTTAAAGTGGGAAATTCACTTGTTTGAGATTTTTCCTTTTCTACTGGGCCCTGTATATATCTTAACCCATGTGGGAGGAGTCATATCTATACCGATGCCACCGTGTCCTATTTTCCCTGATGGTCACTCCTGGCACCTCGTTGTAATTTCCATCTCCACCAGTGGCCGTGGTACTGGCTGAGGGGTGTTTGCTGTTAGTTCACTTCCAGCAATCATCCTTTGGCTTGACGTTGCCTTCGATCTATCCTGTGATAGAGGATACACCAGAATGGGGGAGAATCTGCAGGAAAGACTTTGTTCTCAGACAATGAGTAGGTTTATTGCTTGTAAGTACAGCTACATTTGGCCAGAGCTAATCGCTCAGACATTATGGAAATGCTACAGATACTTCTGCTCTCTCTGAAAGTGAGAGCTCCCCGTGCCTGCCCTCAGATTTTGGGTGGCATCAGTTGGACGGGTGGAGCTGACTATGAACATTAACACTTTCAGAACCATTAGTCGTTACTGAGGCTGAAGGTGTGAGGATGGGGTCCGGCACATGAACAGGACCTTGAAGCGTAGGGGAGTGAATAACAGATTGGGTTTATTCTGAGGCCAGGTAGCATTGATAAGTTGTGATCTTCCTCCAGCCTACCTCCCTCCTCCACATGCCCCTCCTCCACACACCGGACCTCCAGAAACCTCCTCACACTACCCCTCTCCACACACATCCCCTCCCCACATTTCCCCACCCCTCACACTCCCGGTGGAACACGCCATTTTGATGGACCTGGTAAACCAGCTGGGCAGTGGGACATGGGCAGGGCTCTGTTACTTTCTGTTTCTCTCACCGTTACTCTTTGTTTCTGACTGTTACTCTCTGTTTGTAGCTCTTACTCTCTGTTTCTCATTGTTACTCTGTGTTTCTGACTGCAAGAGAGGCGTTACTCTTCCTGCCTTTGGCATTGAGCCCTAGCAGATCTATATTGCCTTCGTCTGTGCCATGTGACCTGCTGGGCCATCTCCCAGACCCTCCCCCAGACAAACACACTGGGTGCCTGACTCTGTGTTGCGAGCTGGATCCCAGAGCTGGTGATGAAGTGCTCCAAGGAACACTAATCCCTTTCTTCCTTACTGACAGAGCACAGTTCTACAGCTGGCTGTCTCTGATCTCCCAAACCAGAGTCCCAGGAGATGTGCTTTGTAAATTCCCGAGTAACTTAATTACCTTCATTACTGCAGCTTACCAATTTGCTTAAAATATCTCTGTTGCTGTCTGTTACTCTCTGTTTCTCTCACCGTTACTCTGTTTCTCTCATTGTTACTCACTCTTTCTGACTGTTACTCTCTGTTTCTCTCACCATTACTCTCTGTTTCTGTCATTGTTACTGCCTTTTTCTGAATGTTACTCTGTTTCTCTCATTGTTACTCTCTGATTTTCCCACCAGTATTCTCTGTTTCTCTCACCATTACTCTGTTTCTCTCATTGTTACTCTCTGTTTCTGACTGTTACTCTGTGTTTTCCATACTGTTACTCTTAGTTTCTCTCATTGTTACTCACTCTTTCTGACTGTTACTCTCTGTTTCTCTCACCATTACTCTCTGTTTCTGTCATTGTTACTGCCTTTTTCTGAATGTTACTCTGTTTCTCTCATTGTTACTCTCTGATTTTCCCACCAGTATTCTCTGTTTCTCTCACCATTACTCTGTTTCTCTCATTGTTACTCTCTGTTTCTGACTGTTACTCTGTGTTTTCCATACTGTTACTCTTAGTTTCTCTCATTGTTACTCACTCTTTCTGACTGTTACTCTCTGTTTCTCTCACCATTACTCTCTGTTTCTGTCATTGTTACTGTCTTTTTCTGAATGTTACTCTGTTTCTCTCATTGTTACTCTCTGATTTTCCCACCAGTATTCTCTGTTGCTCTCACCATTACTCTGTTTCTCTCATTGTTACTCTCTGATTTTCCCACCAGTATTCTCTGTTGCTCTCACCATTACTCTGTTTCTCTCATTGTTACTCTCTATTTCTGAATGTTACTCTGTTTCTCTCATTGTTACTCTCTGATTTTCCCACCAGTATTCTCTGTTGCTCTCACCGTTACTCTTTGTTTCTCTCACTGTTACTATCTCACCGCTAATCCCTGTTTCAATCATCATTACTCTCTGTTTCTCACCATCACTGTCTATTACTTTTACCCAACTTTGCTGTGACCTAATGATGCTCCTCCTCTGTTCCAGGATGTCGGCCATTCCTGAAGATCTACCAATCAATGCAGCCTGTTTATACGTCAGGAATCTAGTGAGTCTCAGTCGCAATATTCAGTTTTTCAAATGCTCATCTCAAGCTTCCTTTGTGCTCATTAACAAATATCTAATCAATATTCTTTGCTCTGAATCCCATGTACCAGCAACATTCCCGGAGATGGACAGACTAGTATCTGTATAACCATCGAGCCAGGCCTCATGCTCAAGGGAGACATACTGGTAAGAACTATGGTAGCGTTAGAGACTGCAAAAACCTTCTTTGACAATCTGATACTTAATCTCTTTTGATGTTGTGGCCGTAACAGAGACATGGGTTTCTCAGGGGCAGGAATGGTTGCTGGATCTTCCAGGGTTTAGAACATTTAAAAAGAATAGGGAGGGGGGAAAAAGAGGAGCGGGTGTAGCACTACTAATCAGAGAGGGTATCACAGCTACAGAAGCTTCCTTTGTCGAGGAAGATCTGCCTACTGAGTCAGTATGGGTGGAAATTAGGAACAGCAAGGGAGTAGTCACCTCGTTAGGGGTTTACTACAGGCCCCCCCAATAGCAGCAGGGAGATTGAAGAAAGCATAGGTCAGCAGATTTTGGAAAAGTGTGGACGCAGTAGGGTTGTTGTAATGGGTGACTTTAACTTTCCTAATATTGATTGGAACCTCCTTCGAGCGGAAGATTTGAATGGAGCTGTTTTTGTAAGGTGTGTTCAGGAGGGTTTCCTAACGCAGTACGTTGACAGGCCGACGAGGGGAGAGGCCATTCTAGACTTGGTGCTCGGAAACGAGCCAGGGCAGGTATCAGATCTTGTGGTGGGAGAGCATTTTGGTGATAGTGACCATAACTGCCTCACATTTTACATAGCTATGGAGAAGGAGAGGATTAGGCAGAATGGGAGGATATTTAATTGGGGAAGAGGAAACTATGATGCGATTAGACATGAGTTAGGAAGCATGGACTGGGAGCAGTTGTTCCATGGTAAGGGAACTATAGACATGTGGAGACGGTTTAAGGAACAGTTGTTGGGAGTGATGAGTAAATATGTCCCTCTGAGACAGGCAAGAAGGGGTAAGATTAAGGAACCTTGGATGACGAGAGCGGTGGAGCTTCTAGTGAAAAGGTAGAAGGTAGCTTACATAAGGTGGAGGAAGCTAGGGTCAAGTTCAGCTAGAGAGGATTACATGCAGGCAAGGAAGGAGCTCAAAAATGGTCTGAGGAGAGCCAGGAGGGGGCACGAGAAAGGCTTGGCAGAAGGAATCCGGGAAAACACAAAGGCATTTTACACTTACGTGAGGAATAAGAGAATGGTCAAAGAAAGAGTAGGGCCGATCAGGGATAGCATAGGGAACTTGTGTGTGGAGCCTGAGGAGGTAGGGGAAGCCCTAAATGAGTTTTTTGCTTCTGTCTTTACAAAAGAAATGAACTTTGTAGTGAATGAAACCTTTGAAGAGCAGGTGTGCATGCTGGAATGGATAGAGATAGACGAAGCTGATGTGCTGAAAATTTTGTCAAACATTAAGATTGACAAGTCGCCAGGCCCGGATCAGATTTGTCCTCGGCTGCTTTGGGAAGCGAGAAATGCAATTGCTTCGCCTCTTGCGAAGATCTTTGCATCCTCGCTCTCCACTGGAGTCGTACCTGAGGACTGGAGAGAGGCAAATGTAATTCCTCTCTTCAAGAAAGGAAATAGGGAAATCCCCGGCAATTATAAACCGGTAAGTCTCACGTCTGTCGTCTGCAAGGTGTTAGAAAGGATTCTGAGGGATAAGATTTATGACCATCTGGAAGAGCATGGCTTGATCAAATACAGTCAACACGGCTTTGTGAGGGGTAGGTCATGCCTTACAAACCTTATCGAGTTTTTTGAGGATGTGACGAGAAAGATTGATGAGGGTCGAGGTGTGGATGTGGTGTATATGGACTTCAGTAAGGCATTTGATAAGGTTCCCCATGGTAGGCTCATTCAGAAGGTCAGGAGGAATGGGATACAGGGGAACTTAGCTGCTTGGATACAGAATTGGCTGGCCAACAGAAGACAGCGAGTGGTAGTAGAAGGAAAATATTCTGCCTGGAAGTCAGTGGTGAGTGGAGTTCCACAGGGCTCTGTCCTTGGGCCTCTACTGTTTGTAATTTTTATTAATGACTTGGATGAGGGGATTGAAGGATGGGTCAGCAAGTTTGCAGACGACACAAAGGTCGGAGGTGTCGTTGACAGTGTAGAGGGCTGTTGTAGGCTGCAGCGGGACATTGACAGGATGCAGAGATGGGCTGAGAGGTGGCAGATGGAGTTCAACCTGGATAAATGCGAGGTGATGCATTTTGGAAGGTCGAATTTGAAAGCTGAGTACAGGATTAAGGATAGGATTCTTGGCAGCGTGGAGGAACAGAGGGATCTTGGTGTGCAGATACATAGATCCCTTAAAATGGCCACCCAAGTGGACAGGGTTGTTAAGAAAGCATATGGTGTTTTGGCTTTCATTAACAGGGGGATTGAGTTTAAGAGTCGTGAGATCTTGTTGCAGCTCTATAAAACTTTGGTTAGACCGCACTTGGAATACTGCGTCCAGTTCTGGGCGCCCTATTATAGGAAAGATGTGGATGCTTTGGAGAGGGCTCAGAGGAGGTTTACCAGGATGCTGCCTGGACTGGAGGGCTTATCTTATGAAGAGAGGTTGACTGAGCTCGGTCTGTTTTCATTGGAGAAAAGGAGGAGGAGAGGGGACCTAATTGAGGTATACAAGATAATGAGAGGCATAGATAGAGTTGATAGCCAGAGACTATTTCCCAGGGCAGAAATGGCTAGCACGAGGGGTCATAGTTTTAAGCTGGTTAGTGGGAAGTATCGAGGGGATGTCAGAGGCAGGTTCTTTACGCAGAGAGTTGTGAGAGCATGGAATGCGTTGCCAGCAGCAGTTGTGGAAGCAAGGTCATTGGGGTCATTTAAGAGACTGCTGGACATGTATATGGTCACAGAAATTTGAGGGTGCATACATGAGGATCAATGGTCGGCACAACATTGTGGGCTGAAGGGCCTGTTCTGTGCTGTACTGTTCTATGTTCTATGTTCTATGTTCTAGTCCCACACACACTGACTCTCACTGGGGTACAGTCCCACACACACTGACTCTCACTGGGTACAATCCCACACACACTGTCTCTCACTGGGGTACAGTCCCACACACACTGACTCTCACTGGGTACAATCCCACACACACTGTCTCTCACTGGGGTACAGTCCCACACACACTGACTCTCACTGGGGTACAATCCCACACACACAGACTTTCACTGGGGTACAGTCCCACACACACTGACTCTCACTGGGGTACAGTCCCACACACACTGACTCTCACTGGGTACAATCCCACACACACTGTCTCTCACTGGGGTACAGTCCCACACACACTGACTCTCACTGGGATACAGTCCCACACACACTGACTCTCACTGGGGTACAGTCCCACACACACTGACTCTCACTGGGTACAATCCCACACACACTGTCTCTCACTGGGGTACAGTCCCACACACACTGACTCTCACTGGGGTACAATCCCACACACACAGACTTTCACTGGGGTACAGTCCCACACACACTGACTCTCACTGGGGTACAGTCCCACACACACTGACTCTCACTGGGGTACAATCCCACACACACAGACTTTCACTGGGGTACACTCCCACACACACTGACTCTCATTGGGGTCCAGTCCCACACACACTGACTCTCACTGGGGTACAGTCCCACACACACAGACTTTCACTGGGGTACAGTCCCACACACACTGACTCTCACTGGGGTACAATCCCACACACACTGACTGTCACTGGGGTACACTCCCACACACACTGACTCTCACTGGGATACAGTCCCACACACACTGACTCTCACTGGGGTATGGATCCCACACACACTGACTGTCACCGGGGTACACTCACACACACACAGACTTTCACTGGGGTACAGTCCCACACCCACTGACTCTCACTGGGGGACACTCCCACACACACTGTCTCTCACTGGAGTACAGTCCCACACACACTGACTCTCACTGGGGTACAGTCCCACACACACTGACTCTCACTGGGGTACCGTCCAACACACACTGACTCTCACTGGGGTACCGTCCCACATGCATGGACTGTCACTGGGGTACAGTCCCACACACACTGACTCCCACTGGGGTACACTCCCACACACACTGAGTCTCACTGGGGTACACTCCCACACACACTGACTCTCACTGGGGTACCGTCCAACACACACTGACTCTCACTGGGGTACCGTCCCACATGCATGGACTGTCACTGGGGTACAGTCCCACACACACTGACTCCCACTGGGGTACACTCCCACACACACTGAGTCTCACTGGGGTACACTCCCACACACACTGACTCTCACTGGGGTACAGTCCCACACACACTGACTGTCACTGGGGTACAGTCCCACACACACTGACTCTCACTGGGGTACACTCCCACACACACTGACTCTCACTGGGGTACAGTCCCACACACACTGACTCTCACTGGGGTACAGTCGCACACACAGTGACTCTCACTGGGGTACAGTCCCACACACACTGACTCTCACTGGGGTACACTCCCACACACACTGACTGTCACTGGGGTACAGTCCCACACACACTGACTCTCACTGGGGGACAGTCCCACACACACTGACTCTCACTGGGGTACAGTCCCACACACACTGACTCTCACTGGGGTACACTCCCACACACACTGACTCTCACTGGGGTACAGTCCAACACACACTGACTCTCACTGGGGTACACTCCCACACACACTGAGTCTCACTGGGGTACAGTCCCACACACACTGACTCTCACTGGGATACAGTCCCACACACACTGACTCTCACTGGGGTACAGTCCCACACACACTGACTCTCACTGGGGTACCTTGCACATATAGATATTTCTCACTTGCTGAAAACTGGGTTTGTGCTAGGTATGTCAGTGTCCATCCTATTTACATAATTTTGCTTGTCAGTGGCATCTCTGAAACATTCTGGAAATGACTAGTTTTCCTGATTCTGTTCCCTTGCAGCTGAAATGTTACCACAAAAAATCCCAGAGCCCGAGCCGCGAAATTGTGTTCCGTGTCCAATTTCACACATGTGCCATCCATGATCTTGGTGTGGTTTTTGGCAAAGATGATCTGGATGATGCTTTTAAAGGTGATTTCTTGCTGTTTCTGACTTAAGGTTTTACAGTTTATGAAGGATAACAGAAATATTGATTGAAGCCTGTCCTATTCCCTCCGTCATGGTGATACTGCACACTTTGGTTCTTAATGTTTCGGGTCTGATCTTTTTGCTGTTCACTCCTTGTCAAGGTGAATCTTACAGTTCACAAGGTCAGGTCAACAGTGCAAGGAGAGATGTCAACATTCGACAGGAGGTGTTCTCTGTGATATCAGGAAAGGATGGGGTATACGGGGAGACAGTGAGGACTGTGAGATAAGGGGAGAGGGTGAGGATTGTGGGATATGGGCAGAGCGTGTGGATTGGGGAAATGGGGATAGGGTGAGGGTGGGGGATATGGAGAGAGGGTGAGGGTTGAGGCATATGGGGAGAGAATGAAGGTTGGGGGAATAAGGGGAGACGGTGAGGATTGGGGGATACGGAGAGAGGGTGAGGGTTGGGGGATATGGGGAGTGGGTGAGGTTTAGGGGATATGGGGAGTGGGTGAGGGTTGGGGGATATGGGGAGTGAGTGAGGTTTGGGGGATATGGAGAGTGGGTGAGGGTTGGGTGATTTGTGGAGATGGTGAGGGTTGGGTGATATGGGGAGTGGGTGAGGATTGGGTGATTTGTGGAGATGGTGAGGGTTGGGTGATAAGGGGAGTGGGTGAGCATTGGGTGATATGGGGAGTGGGTGAGGGTTGGGTGATATGGGGAGTGGGTGAGGTTTGGAGGATATGGAGAGTGGGTGAGGTTTTGGGATTATGGGGAGAGGGTGAGATTTGGGGGGTATGGGGAGTGGGTGAGGGTTGGGGGATAGAACATAGAACATTACAGCACAGTACAGGCCCTGTTGTGCCGACCTGTCATACCAATCTCAAGCCCATCTAACCTACACTATTCCATGTACGTCCATATGCTTGTCCAATGACGACTTAAATGTACCTAAAGTTGGCGAATCTACTACAGTTGCAGGAAAAGCGTTCCATTCCGTTACTACTCTCTGAGTAAAGAAACTACCTCTGACATCTGTCCTATATCTTTCACCCCTCAATTTAAAGCTATGCCTCCTCGTGCTCGCCGTCACCATCCTAGGAAAAAGGCTCTCCCTATCCACCCTATCTAACCCTCTGGTTATTTTATATGTTTCAATTAAGTCACCTCTCAACCTTCTTCTCTCTAATGAAAATATCCTCAAGTCCCTCAGCCTTTCCTCGTAAGACCTTCCCTCCATACCAGGCAACATCCCAGTAAATCTCCTCTGCACTCTTTCCAAAGCTTCCACATCCTTCTTATAATGCGGTGACCAAAACTGTAAGCAATACTCCAAGTGAGGCCACACCAGAGTTTTGTACAGCTTCACCATAACATCTTTGTTCCGGAACTCGATCCCTCTATTAATAAAAGCTAAAACACTGTATGCCTTCTTAACAGCCCTGTCAACCTGGGTGGCAACTTTCAAGGATCTGTGTACATGGACACCGAAAGGGTTATGGGGATTGGGTGATCTTTGGGGGATATGGGGAGAGGGTGAGGTTTGGGGGATATGGGGAGTGGGTGAGGCTTGGGGGATATGAAGAGTGGGTGAGGTTTGGGTCATATGAGGAGTGGGTGAGGTTTGTGGTGATTTGGGGAGTGGGTGAGTGTTGGGTGATATGGGGAGTGGGTAAGGTTTAGGGATATGGGGAGTGCGCAAGGTTTGGGTGATTTGTGGAGATGGTGAGGGTTGGGTAATTTGGGGAGTGGGTGACCATTGGGGGATATGCAGAGTGGGTGAGGGTTGGGTGACATGGGGAGTGGGCGAGGTTTGGGTGATTTGTGGAGAGGGTGAGGGTTGGGTGATTTGGGGAGTGGGTGAGCGTTGGGGGAATATAGGGAGTGGGTGAGGTTTGTGGGGATTTGAGGAGTGGGTGAGCTTTGGGTGAATTGGGCAGTGGGTGAGGATTGAGTGATATGGGAGTGGGTGAGGGTTGGGGGTTGGGGAGTGGATGAGGGTTGAGTGATATGGGAGTGGGTGAGGGTTGGGGGATTTGCGGAGTGGGTGAGGGTGGAGGGTTATAGGGATTGGGTGATCTTTGGGGGATATGGGGAGAGGGTGAGGTTTGGGGGATATGGGGAGTGGGTGAGGTTTGTGATGATTTGGGGAGTGGGTGAGCATTGGGGGACATCGGGAGTTTGTGGTGATTTGGGGAGTGGTTGAGGGGGGATATGGGGAGTTTGTGGTGATTTGGGGAGTGGTTGAGGGGGGATATGGGGAATTTGTGATGATTTGGGGAGTGGGTGAGCATTGCGGGATATGGGGAGTTTGTGATGATTTGGGGAGTGGGTGAGCATTGCGGGATATGGGGAGTTTGACTGTGTGGGACCTTTTTAATTTTTTTCACCCACGACCACAGAGAAAGTGGTGAAGGGAAATGAGTGAGGCGTTGAGCTGGAATGGTGCGGTCGCTTGTTGAGTGAGAATTAGAGGCGGGAGCTGATCAGTGCAGTTCTCCTGGTGTAAAAGCTGGGAATGTTTAACATAGGGCTGGAAAACTGCAGCTCCCCACACAACACTACCCCCCACCAACTCCCCCTACCCCACGCCCCCACCCGCCTTCCGGTCTACAGAAAATAATCTGCAGAGCTGTTGGCAGATCTGGTGCAGGTCTGTTTCATGTTTATTGCTGTTGAACTGGGGAAAGCCTGTGATCCTGAGCTGACCACATGAGAGTTGCGGTGTTTTTGTTGCCTGAGTCTGGGTAGCTTGTTGGGGCAGTGAAACATTGTGAGCCGTCAGAACAGGACTCACTGCTGGAGAAACACAAACTGAACCCTGGGGCCAGGGCTGGCCAACAAAGACCGCAGTGAGGGACAGACAGTCTCCCTGTGTGGACCCGTCTCTACATTCACGTCAGGAACGTCTCCACATTGTAACAAAGCACTTTCAATTAGTAATGTCAGCCCTGAACTGTTCACTATTTGATTGGTCAAACCCAAACTCCATATTCTATATTCCTCAGTGTAACAACACAACACACACTCACACTCAACACACAGTCACTCACATACACTCAATCACACTCAGCACACGCACACTCAAACACACACACTCATACACGCTCAATACACTCACACTATACACATTCAATGCACAATCACTCACACTCATACGCACTCAACACATACTCACACCCATACACACTCACTCATACAAATTCAACACACACACTCGCACTCAAACACTCTCATTCATAATCAAGACATACTCACTCACACCCACAATTAACACATACTTACACTCAACATTAATTCACACTTAACTACACCCACTCGTAATTATTCACACTCAAACATATTCAAAGAATAAAGAACAAAGAAAATTACAGCACAGGAACAGGCCCTTCGGCCCTCCAAGCCTGCGCCGATCAAGATCCTCTGTCTAACCTATCATCTATTTTCTAACGGTCTGTGTCCATTTGCTCCCTGCCCATCCATGTACCTGTCCAGATATATCTTAAAAGACGCTAACGTGTCTGCGTCTACCACCTCCGCTGGCAACACGTTCCAGGCACCCACCACCCTCTGCTTAAAGAACTTTCCACGCATATCTCCCTTAAACTTTCCTCCTCTCACTTTGAACTCATGACCCCTAGTAATTGAGTCCCCCACTCTGGGAAAAAGCATCTTGCTATCCACCCTGTCTATACCCCTCATGATTTTGTAGACCTCAATCAGGTCCCCCCTCAATCTCCGTCTTTCTAATGAAAATAATCCTAATCTACTCAACCTCTCTTCATAGCTAGCACCCTCCATACCAGGCAACACCCTGGTAAACCTCCTCTGCACCCTCTCCAAAGCATCCACATCCTTTTGGTAATGTGGAAACCAGAACTGTACACAGTACTCCAAATGTGGCCGAACCAAAGTCCTATACAACGGTAACATGACCTGCCAACTCTTGTACTCAATACCCCGTCCAATGAAGGAAAGCATGCCATATGCCTTCTTGACCACCCTATTGACCTGCGTTGCCACCTTCAGGAAACAATGGACCTGAACACCCAGATCTCTCTGTTCATCAATTTTCCCCAGGACTTTTCTATTTACTGTATAGTTCGCCCTTGAATTTGATCGTCCAAAATGCATCACCTCGCATTTGCCCGGATTGAACTCCATCTGCCATTTATCTGCCCAACTCTCCAGTCTATCTATATTCTGCTGTAATCTCTGACAGTCCCCTTCACTGTCTGCTACTCCACCAATCTTAGTGTCATCTGCAAACTTGCTGATCAGACCATCTACACCTTCCTCCAAATCATTTACATATATCACGAACAACAGTGGTCCCAGCACAGATCCCCATGGAACGCCACTGGTTACAGGTCTCCAATTTGAGGACCTTCCTTCCGTTACTAGTCTCTGTCTCCTGTTGCCCAGCCAGTTTTTTATCCATCTAGCTAGCACACTCTGGACCCCATGTGACTTCACTTTCTCCATCAGCCTGCCATGGGGAACCTTATCAAACGCCTTACTGAATTCCATGTATATGACACCTACAGCCTTTCCCTCATCAATCAACTTTGTCATGTCCTCAAAGAATTCTATTAAGTTGGTAAGACATGACCTTCCCTGCACAAAAGCATGTTGCCTATCACTGATAAGCCCATTTTCCTCCAAATGAGAATAGATCCTATCCCTCAGTATCTTCTCCAGTAGCTTCCCTACCACTGACGTCAGGCTCACCGGTCAATAATTAACTGGATTATCCCTGCTCCTTCTTAAACAAGGGGACAACATTAGCAAGTCTCCAATCCTCTGGGACCTCACCTGTGTCTAAGGACACTGCAAAGATATCTGTTAAGGCCCCGGCTATTTCCTCTCTCGCTTCCCTCAGAAACCTGGGATAGATACCATCCGGACCTGGGGACTTGTCCACCTTAATGTCTTTTAGGAAACCCAACACTTCCTCCTTCCTAATGTCAACTTGACCGAGAGTAAGCAAACATCTATCCCTAACCTCAACATCTGTCATGTCTGTCTCCTTGGTGAATATTCACTTCCGTTTAAAATATTAACTCACACTCAAATGCATTCATTCACACTCGTTCACACTCAACACAAACTCATTCATACTCACTCACTCAACACACTCACTCACTCAAATTGACTCACTCAATACACACTCACAGTCAAATGCATTATTCCCACTTAAAGAGAATTGCTCACACTCCGAAACACTCAAACATGTTAATTCACACTCACAGCAAACCAGTCACTCACACTAGCTCACACTCAACACACATTCAAAGACATACATTCCAACTCGCTCAATCAAACAACACCTGCTCAACCACACACGCGTGTGCGCGTGCGCACACACACACACACACAAACACACACACAAACACACACACACACACAACCATGCACACATAAGCTCACACACTCACTCACAGAGATACGACACCTTCTCTTGCTGCAAAACCCAACCAGCCAGGATTCCTAGATAATAAAATGTGAGGCTGGATGAACACAGCAGGCCAAGCAGCATCTCAGGAGCACAAAAGCTGACGTTTCAGGCCTGGACCCTTCATCAGAGCTCTGATGAAGGGTCTAGGCCCGAAACGTCAGCTTTTGTGCTCCTGAGATGCTGCTTGGCCTGCTGTGTTCATCCAGCCTCACATTTTATTATCTTGGATTCTCCAGCATCTGCAGTTCCCATTATCTCAGCCAGGATTCCTGGTGGGATTATGATGTCAGAGCAGGAATGTTCTCTCTGTGATAGTGATTCCCCTTTGATCCACACCAACACTGAATGCTAGCTGCTGCTCTCTGTCTCACTGTATCTCTAGCTCAGTGACAGTCTGCGCTGTTTTGGTGAGGGGGTGAGAAACTGTGACTAGATAGACCAAAGGTGAACAGTTGTCGATGTGTACGATTGCTTGTTGTCCCCTCGGCTCTATGCTTTGGCAATCAGCAGCAGTTGAAAGTCATTGCCATCTCATTACAATGCAGCTTTTTAATCCTCCCTCACAGATGACAGATTCCCCGAATATTCCAAGGTGGAATTCATCTTCTCCTTTGGCCCTGAGAAAATACAAGGTAAGCCTCATCCCTGGGTATTCCGGCACTGGCTACTGAACAGAGCAACTCATTCCCAGGACGTGGTCCATAAACAGCAGCAATGTTCACTAGCAGAGCTTGTCAATGCAGTAAATGAGCCGGGCAGTTGTCAGACAAAGATTGATACTGAGCGAAGGGGAAGCTAACAGGACAAGTGGTAGCAACTTCAGTACAGTAGGCAGATTTTAAGAAAGTTATTTGAGGAAAGAGAGAGAGAGATGGAGGGATACAGATCCAGATGGATGCAGGTGCAGCTACAGGTATGGGTGGGTTTGTGTATAGGTGTAGGCGAATATACATAAACAATATAGAACTGTGGTTGGAGTTATACATATACAGATGGATATAGTGGCTTGATCACACGAGCCAGAAAATCGAAGAAACAGACTCGGGAACATTCTATGATTTATCCTTTTGCCTTCAAGAAAATCCCATTGGCCAAAGAGTTTGTTTTAGTTTTCTCACACGATGCAGGTGTTTCTGGCCAGGTGGACATTTATTGTCCAGAGGGCAATAAGGGTCAACCCATTGTTGTGGGTCTGGAGTCACATCTAGGCCAGACCCGGTAAGGATGCTCCCTTCCTTAAAGGACATTAGATAACCAAATGGGTTTTGCTAATGATTAACGATGGTTTCACGGTGGGATCAGTGCAGCTGGTTTGGTGCAGATTTGATGGGCTGAAGGGCCTCTCCAGTGCTGTGTGAATCTATGCCTCTAACATGAGCTTGGGCCCCTAATTACCATAACAACTGCTGAGGGTAGAAAGCTAATGCCCAGAAACCTGAGATAACACAGTGTGGAGCTGGATGAACACGGCAGGCTAAACAGCATCAGGAGAGCAGGAAGACTGACGTTTCAGGCCTAGACCCTTCATCAGAAAAGGTCACATCTTTCTGAAGAGGAATCTAGACCCGAAACATCAGCTTTCCTGCTCCTCTGATGCTGCTTGGCCTGCTGTGTTCCTCCAGCTCCACACCTTGTTATGTCAGATTCTCCAGCATCTGCAGTTCCTACTCTCTCTGTCCATAAACCTGTTGCCTTTGTCTCCCTGAGGTATGTTTCTGTTTGTGGATTTGTGGATATTTTGAGAGAAAAGCAGTTTTATTGGTATATGTTAGCAATGATGGTATCTCTGTTGAGTTTATGAAGAAACTGGCCAATAGGTATTGTTTAATTTGACAATGGATATGGATGTACTGTATGTCTTAGTCACTGGAGAAGTTTATGTTATTGTGAATGACAGAGCAATGGGACCAGACTGAGAGGACTGTCCTCCAAACGCAGTCAGAATGCTTCAGAAATGGCCAAGCAAGTCACTCATCGATACCTGAGGGCAGCTCATCATCTCATTTTCAAGGGGCAGTTAGGAATGAGTAATAAAGACTGGCCCAGCCCGATACTCCTACACCCCATAAGTGATGCTCAAGGACAACTGAAATGACAGTGGGGGGAACTGGTGGTTCAGTCACACAGATAGTGAGGGGTGAGGCTGTGAAAACGGAGGTGTTTCCAAGCTGTGGGATAATAAAGGTCGGTGAAGACATGAGGCACAGAGTGAACGGGATGAGTTAGGATACAGGCAGGAGAGAATCAGATAACTATATGAATGCTGAGGAATGGGATGTTGTCTCTCTCTCTCTCTCTCTCTCTCTCTCACTGTAATTCTCTCCACTCTGTTATAGGGCAGGCAGGAAATTGGAGTTGAGGCCAAGGTGAGATCAGCAATGGAACAGGCAGGAGGGGTAGAATGGCCTACTCTGCCCCTAGTTCATATGCTGTTTCTGCCTTGCTTTCGGTTTCACTCCCTCTCTCTGCCTCCCTTTTTCTCTGTCTCCCCCTGTCTATCTCTCACTCTATCACTGTCTCTTTTTCTCTTCCCCCTTCTGTCTCCCTCCTTGGTTCTCCCAGTCTCTCTCTCTTGTACTATCTCTCTTTCCCCGTCTTATCTTTCTCACCTCCTTCTCTCTGCCTCACTCCTTTCGACTGATAACGCTCGTCATTTCTTTTTGAATAAAGATGCTGGAGCAGTTGGACTTTCAACAAGGTGAAAACAGGCCCTTTGGCTCCATACTGATCCTCCAAAGGGCTTGCCATCCAGACCCATTTCCACAACCACCCCCCCACCCCCACCCCACCCCACTGTATCCCTGCATTTCCCGTGGCTAACCCACCTACATCCCTGAACACTACAGGCAATTGCCCATGGCCAAGTCATCTAGGCTGCAAATCTTTGGGCTGTGGGAGGAAACTGGAGCAAACCCACACCAACACGGGGAGAATGTGCAAACTCCAGACAGTCGCCTGAGGGTGGAATTGAACCTGGGTCCCTGGTGCTATGAGGCTGCAGTGTTAACCACTGAGCCACCATGCTGTCTGACTGTTCGCCTGTGAATGAATCCTTGGATGTTTGACCACAGCATAGGTGCTATGATTTGTTACTTTATAAACTGCTGCAGTAATTATTTGAATAAATCTCAGAGGCCATGTCTGGGCTGAATGAGTCTCCAGTCATCTGCAGCCTGGTTTCATCCTGTTCCCCAGTGTTCCTGAGATGGTGTTATTCTTTTATAACATATGTTAACGTATATTATTTTGGGAGGGATAGCTGTGAGAGAGCAGAACATAAACCACTCTTTTTGATAGACATTTTGTTGTCATGTCAGCTACATGTAGACATGCACCTCCATCACACTAGCCTGGAGTCAGATCCCAAATTTCACACTGAAATGGGGTCCTTGGCAAAGGGAGCTGCTTTGTGGAATTCTGTATTCGATGGAATGTAATTTCTACAAGTTTTTGCCTGTCCCGGCATCATCACACTTTGCACCACCCACATGGGATGTGCTGACCAGGGGTTACAGGCAATCAGTTTGAATTTTTCAAGAGAACATTCCATCCTCTGCTCTGTCCTGTGTCTCTGCTGATGGGAAGTAGTTCGAATGGGACGGGTGATAGCTCAAAATACAGGGTTCAGGTTTGAGTGTTTTCACCCAAGGCAATATTTGCATTTTCTGAAGCAAATAAAATTGGAAATTTGCAATGTGGAAGGAAGCCATGCTGACCCCCACCATCCAGTTTCCTCTTACGTTCCGCCCTTGTCAATAGTCCTGTTGGGTGAGGGTGATTCAAGTCATAGTCACACAACATGGAAACAGACCATTCAGCCCAACCCCTCTGTGCCAACCAGGCTTCCTAAACTGAACTACTCCTATTTGCATGTAGTCACATGCAGGCCAGACCAGGTAAAGAAGGCAGTTTCCTTCCCTAAAGGGCATTAGTGACCAGATGGGTTTTTCCTGACAATCGACGATGGGTTCACAGTCATCATTAGATTCTTAATTCTAGATTTTTTTTATTGAAACCAAATTCCACCATCTACCATGGCAGGATTTGAACCCAGGCCCTCACTGAGTCCTGCCGAATCTTCACCTCTACAACCACACATCAACGAATACCAGTCACGTTTGGACATAGAGCAGTTTTTCCACCGCCTTCACCTCCACGCTCACTTCTTTAACCAGGAGCCTAACCCTCCCTCCACTGACCCCTTCACCGCTTCCAGCACAAGTCCTCCTCCTGGACACCACCCCCAGGCCTCCTACCCTCCCTCGACCTCTTCATCTCCAACTGCCGTCGAGACATTAACCGCCTCAACCTCCCCACCCCTCTCACCCACTCCAACCTCTCCCCTGCAGAACGGGCAGCCCTCCGCTCCAACCCCAACCTCAACATCAAACCCGCAGACAAGGGTGGCGCAGTGGTAGTATGGCGCACTGACCTCTACATCGCCGAGGCCAAACGCCAACTCTCCGACACCACCTCCGACCGTCCCCTTGATCATGATCCCACCCCCGAGCACCAAACCATCATCTCCAATACCATCCATGACCTCATCACCTCAGGGGACCTCCCATCCACAGCCTCCAACCTCATTGTTCCCCAACCCCACATGGCCCGTTTCTATCTCCTTCCCAAAATCCACAAACCTGCCTGCCCTGGTCGACCCATTGTCTCAGCCTGTTCCTGCCCCACCGAACTCATCTCCACCTATCTGGACTCCATTTTCTCCCCTTTGGCCCAGGAACTCCCTACCTACGAACGTGACACCACCCACGCCCTCCACCTCCTCCAGAACTTCGAATTCCCTGGTCCCCAACACCTCATTTTCACCATGGATGTCCAGTCCCTATACACCTGTATTCCTCATGCAGGTGGCCTCAAGACCCTCCGCTTCTTCCTGTCCCGCAGGCCCGACCAGTCCCCCTCCACCGACACCGTCATCTGCTGAGCCAAACTCGTCCTCACCCTCAACAACTTCTCTTTCGATTCCTTCCACTTCCTACAGACAAAGAGGGTGGCCATGGGCACCCGCATGGGCCCCAGCTATGCCTGCCTCTTTGTAGGTTACGTGGAACAGTCCCTCTTTCGCACCTACACAGGCCCCAAACCCCACCTCTTCCTCCGTTACATTGATGACTGTATTGGAGCCGCCTCTTGCTCCCAAGAGGAGCTCGAACAGTTCATCCACTTCACCAACACCTTCCACCCCAACCTTCAGTTCACCTGGGCCATCTCCAGCACATCCCTCACCTTCCTGGACCTCTCAGTCTCCATCTCAGGCAACCAGCTTGTAACTGATGTCCATTTCAAGCCCACCAACTCCCACAGCTACCTAGAATGCACCTCCTTCCACCCACCCTCCTACAAAAATTCCATGCCCTATTCCCAATTCCTCCGCCTCCGTCGCATCTGCTCCCAGGATGAGGCATTCCACTCCCGCACATCCCAGATGTCCAAGTTCTTCCGCAGTGGTTGAGAACGCCCTTGACCGCATCTCCCGCAACACATCCCTCACACCCCGCCCTCATCACAACAGCCCAAAGAGGATCCCCCTCGTTCTCACACACCACCCCACCAACCTCTGGATACAATGCATCATCCTCCGACACTTGCGCCATCTATAATCCGACCGCACCACCCAAGACATTTTTCCATCCCCAACCTTGTGTGCTTTCCAGAGAGACCACTCTTTCCGTGACTCCCTTGTTCGCTCCACACTGCTCTCCAACCCCACCACACCCGGCACCTTCCCCTGCAACCGCAGGAAATGCTACGCTTGCCCCCACACCTCCTCCCTCACCCCCATCCCAGGCCCCAGGATGGCTTTCCATATTAAGCAGAGGTTCACCTGCACATCTGCCAATGAAGTATACTGTATCCATTGTACCCGGTGTGGCTTCCTCTACATTGGGGAAACCAAGTGGAGGCTTGGGGACTGCTTTGCAGAACACCTCCGCTTGGTTCGCAACAAACAACTGCACCTCCCAGTTGCAAACCATTTCCACTCCCCCTCCCATTCTTTAGATGACATGTCCATCATGGGCCTCCTGCAGTGCCACAATGATGCCACCCGAAGGTTGCAGGAACAGCAACTCATATTCCGCTTGGGAACCCTGCAGCCCAATGGTACCAATGTGGATTTCACCAGCTTCAAAATCTCCCCTTCCCCCATCACATCCCAAAACCAGCCCAGTTCGTCCCCTCCCCTCACTGCATCAGACAACCAGCCCAGCTCATCCCCGCCCCCCACTGCATCCCAAAACCAGCCCAGCCTGTCTCTGCCTCCCTAATCTGTTCTTCCTCTCACCCATCCCTTCCTCCCACCTCAAGCCACACCTCCATTTCCTACCTACTAACCTCATCCCACCTCCTTGACCTGTCCGTCTTCCCTGGACTGACCTATCCCCTCCCTACCTCCCCACCTATAATCTCCTCTCGACCTATCTTCTTTTCTCTCCATCTTCGGTCTGCCTCCCCCTCTCTCCCTATTTATTCCAGAACCCTCACCCCATCCCCGTCTCTGATGAAGGGTCTGGGCCAGAAACGTCAGCTTTTGTGCTCCTGAGATGCTGCTGGGCCTGCTGTGTTCATCCAGCTCCACACTTTATAATGTTGGATTCTCCAGCATCTGCAGTTCCCATTATCTCCTCAGAACATTATGTGGGTCTCTGGATTAACAGTCCAGTGACAATACCACTAGGTCATTTCGTCCCCATATCCCGTATCTCTCTAAACATTTCCTATTCATGTACCTGTCTGAACATTGTAACTGTACCAGCCTCCACCCCTTCCTCCGGTAGCTCATTGCACACATGCACCACGCTCTGTGTGAAACAGTTACCCCTCAGGTCCCTTTTCAATCTTTCCCCCCTCACCTTAAACCTGTGCCCGTCCGGTTTTGATCTCCCCCCACCCTGGGGTAAAGACCGTTGCTATTTCCCTTACCTTGATCACCTCTTGATTTTGTAAACCTCTCTAAGGTCACCCCTTAACCTCCTACACTCCAGTGAATAAAAATACAGTGCCGCCAATCCAACCATTCATTATAACTCACATCCTCCAGCCCTGGCAGCATGCTTGTTAATCTTTCTTTCACCCATTCCAGTTTAGCAACATCCTTCTTCTAGCAGGGTGACCAGAATTGTACACAGTACTCCAGAATAGGCCTCACTACTGTCTTGTAATAGCTGTAACATGATATCCTAACTCCTATGCTCAATGCTCTGACTGATTATCTATTTTAAATGTACCAACCTTTCAGAATAGAAATTCCAGATCATCTGCAGCCTCTCAGTGAAACCATTTCTTCTTATATCCCCTCAAATCTCTCACTTTTACCCCAAATCAATGGCCCCTGTTTAGGGACAGCTCACTCAGAGGAGTAAGGCCTTCCTATCCGCTCTCAACCCCCCTAACACTTCAATTAAGTCTTCCCTCAGCCTCTCCTATTCCTCTCCCATTTCCATAACAACGTGGGATAAAGTTTGTTTTTACCTGGAGATTTTTTAAACACCTTAACACTTCCTCTCTCATTATTTGAATTCCATGGGAAATTTCCCACTCCTGCTGCCTGATTACAATCTCTCCCCTCCCTCTTGTTTATGGATACAGTATGATAAGGACAGAGCTTACCCAAAGCTCCTGATTAGATGCAAACCTTACTTGCAGTTATTCTCTTCCTGCTTACAAATAAGAAATATGGACTTTGCTTGGTTTTATTTGACGATCATTTTCATGCCTGTTCTTTGTTTTCTCATTTCCATTGAATGTTCTCCTTGGCATGGTTTATCCTCATGTGAGATCACTCTGAGACCTCGGGAGCTCCTCCTTCATGTTTCCGTTCCCTCCAATGAAATACCCAGTGAGAGACCCTGAACAGGATGGAGTGCATACAGCCAAAGAACCAGCTGTCATTCTGGGGAGAGAAAGGATTGAGATGTGGGAAATGGGGGATGATGGTTGGAAGTCGAGGGACATGGTTGGGGGGGAAGATAGTGCTGAGAGACACAGACCAGCTGTCATTCTGGGGAGAGAAAGGATTGAGGACATGGGGAGAGGGTGGGGGTTGAGGAACATGAGGGAAGATGGTGTTGAGAGACATGGGGAGAGGGTGGGGGTTGAGGAACATGAGGGAAGATGGTGTTGAGAGACATGGGGAGAGGGTGGGGGTTGAGGGACATGAGGGAAGATAGTGTTGAGAGACATGAGGAGCAATCGGGTTTGAGGGACATGAGGAGAGGGTGGGGTTTGAGGGATATGAGGTGACAACACATACAAACATGTCCAAATAAATCAATGGAACACCAGTGGAATCCCCAGCACCGGGACTGATTGCAGAAGGTGTGATGGAAAGGTTAGAACACACAGCACTCCCCACTGTACAACCAGACTTCAGGTCTGATATGTAGGCGACACCTTTGTGATTATTAAACACCCTCAACTGGAAGAAAGCCACCGACACATAAACAACATCCGTTCGGGATAAAATTTATGAACGAAGAAGAGAGCCACAACTGACTACCCTTCCTGGACATAATGGTAGGATGCAGAAACAACAGTGAACTGCAGTCTAGAGTGTAGAGAAGGACCACACATTTGGACCAGATGCTCAATTGTGCTAGCAGCTATCCCAATGCCCACTACTGGAGCTGCATCAGGACACTGTTTAAATGAGCCACAACATGTTTCAGCGACCGGGAGCTACACAAAGCAGAACAGGAACATCAGTAAGGAGTCTTCTGAAGGAACGGGTACCCAAAAGGCGTAATCCGCCGTTACCTCTGAGACAGACCACAACAGGAAAGCACAACACGGTCAGACTCGCTGATTACCCTAGTGTACATCAAGGACATTTCAGAGATGGCCACAAGACCACTCAGACAGGTAACAAAATAGCCCACAAACCATCAACCACCCAACGACAGCTACTGACAAATTGTAAAGGATCCCATACCCACAACCAGGAAAACGGGGGTAATACACAAAATACTGTGTGAAGACTGTGTTTCTCACAGGCCAAACCAGGAAAACTGACAATACGGATACATGAATACCAACTAACCACCAAGAGACATGACCAATTCTCACCTGTGTCACTACACACAGACAGTGAGTGACAAGAATTTAACTGGGACAACACATCCATAATAACACAAGCCAAACAGGCACACGCCAGGGAATTCCTGGAGGCCTGGTATTCCGACCAGAACTCCATCAACAAACACATTGAACTGGACCTGGTATACAAAACACTGAGAAACAGAACCAAAAGTGATGCCAACTGCCCCAGCTCACCGAGATATATAAATAGCAAGTGGGACAGAACGCTGACACTTCATGGGAGGTGCACTGATGATGTTACCGAGCAGGGTGACAAACCAAACACACCAGCTCAGCGAGCACATTTACACCCTCACCCACAATCCAAGCTACAAGTCTCAAAAACTTTAACCACTATGAGCTACCTGGCTATCTTTCGCACGGGCCACGGGCCTCACTGTAGGGCTGGTATTTGTTACCTTTGAGCTGCAGGTCTTGCTGGGCCACTGTGGAGGGCGCTGAGAATCACCAACATTGCTGTGGGCCTGGAGCCATAAAGGATATTGATGAATCAAGTGGGTTTTTACAACAATACAACAATCTGTGGTGGGGTTTGAACTGTGTGCCGAGACCATGAATCCAGGCCCCCTGGCATATTCACACAGTGCTCCTATTCCACCACAATGAGAGGCACTGCCTCAGAGCAGAGCCCAAGCCTCTCCACATAGCTGTCGGAGTGCACACGGGAACACAGGAATGGCCACAGAGGCATACTGAGGTGTACAGGTCGATGTGTTCATCTGAACTGCAGCCGCTGATGGTATGGATGTACAGCCTATCTATCCCTGCTCAGAAGGTGTGCATTGTTCCTGAGGGCTTGCTGTGTTTGGCTCAGGGCCGTGACATAGACTGTGTTCTCAGGCAGTGAGAGAAGGAGTCAGCGACTCTCCACATCAGAAAGGCCTCTCTTCAGGAAGGAAATAGGGAAACACCTTCTCGATCCAAAACGGGAGATAGATAGCACAGATTTGATGGGCAGAACAGCTTGCAGTTGTTGCCAGTATTGTTACACAGTTGGGCAGGACAATTCCCTCTAAAATCCAAAGTACACCTATTGCAAACACATCACTGCAGATATACCTGATCCAATCAGAAAAACTCAACTGGAAAATGTTACTGATAACCCCACTAAAATCGGGAATTTACCAACAGAAAACGGTGAAGAAAATGTTGTTTATTCATTCCCCATCTTTTCTCCCAACACATAACAGTGTTCATTCTCACTGGGGTACAGTCCCACACACACTGACTCTCACTGGGGTACAGTCCCACACACACTGACTCTCACTGGGTATAGTCCCACACACACTGACTCTCAGTGGGGTACAGTCTCACACACACTGACTCTCACTGGGGTACACTCCCACACACACTGACTCTCACTGGGGTACAGTCCCACACACACTGACTCTCACTGGGGTACAGTCCCACACACACTGGCTCTCACTGGGGTACAGTCCCACACACACTGACTCTCACTGGGGTACACTCCCACACACACCGACTCTCACTGGGGTACAGTCCCACACGCACTGACTCTCACTGGGGTACAGTCCCACACGCACTGACTCTCACTGGGGCACAGTCCCACACACACTGACTCTCACTGGGGTACAGTCCCACACACACTGACTCTCACTGGGTACAGTCCCACACACACACTCTCTCACTGGGGTACAGTCCCACACACACTGACTCTCACTGGGGTACACTCCCACACACACTGACTCTCACTGGGGTACAGTCCCACACGCACTGACTCTCACTGGGGTACAGTCCCACACACACTGACTCTCACTGGGGTACAGTCCCACAAACACTGACTCTCACTGGGGTACACTCCCACACACACTGACTCTCACTGGGGTACAGTCCCACACACACTGACTCTCACTGGGTACAGTCCCACACACACACTGACTCTCACTGGGGTACAGTCCCACACACACTGACTCTCACTGGGGTACAGTCCCACACACACTGTCTCTCACTGGGGTACACTCCCACACACACTGACTCTCACTGGGATACACTCCCACACACACTGACTCTCACTGGGGTACAGTCCCACACACACTGACTCTCACTGGGGTACACTCCCACACACACTGACTCTCACTGGGGTACAGTCCCACACACACTGACTCTCACTGGGTACAGTCCCACACACACTGACTCTCACTGGGGTACACTCCCACACACACTGACTCTCACTGGGGTACAGTCCCACACACACTGACTCTCACTGGGTACAGTCCCACACACACTGACTCTCACTGGGGTACACTCCCACGCACACTGACTCTCACTGGGGTACAGTCCCACACACACTGACTCTCACTGGGGTACAGTCCAACACACACTGACTCTCACTGGAGTACAGTCCCACACACACTGACTCTCACTGGGGTACACTCCCACACACACTGACTCTCACTGGGGTACAGTCCAACACACACTGACTCTCACTGGGGTACCGTCCCACACGCACACTGACTCTCACTGGGGTACAGTCCCACACACACTGACTCTCACTGGGGTACAGTCCCACACACACTGACTCTCACTGGGATACAGTCCCACACGCACACTGACTCTCACTGGGATACAGTCCCACACGCACACTGACTCTCACTGGGGTACAGTCCCACATACACTGACTCTCACTGGGGTACAGTCCCACACACACTGACTCTCACTGGGGTACAGTCCCACATACACTGACTCTCACTGGGGTACACTCCCACACACACTGACTCTCACTGGGGTACAGTCCAACACACACTGACTCTCACTGGAGTACAGTCCCACACACACTGACTCTCACTGGGGTACAGTCCCACACACACTGACTCTCACTGGAGTACAGTCCCACACACACTGACTCTCACTGGGGCACAGTCCCACACGCACACTGACTCTCACTGGGGTACACTCCCACACACACTGACTCTCACTGGGGTACAGTCCAACACACACTGACTCTCACTGGGGTACAGTCCCACAAACACTGACTCTCACTGGGGTACAGTCCCACACACACTGACTCTCACTGGGGTACAGTCTCACACACACACTGACTCTCACTGGCGTACCGTCTAACACACACTGACTCTCACTGGGGTACCGTCCCACATGCATGGACTCTCACTGGGATACAGTCCCACACACACTGACTCTCACTGGGGTACAGTCCCACACACACTGACTCTCACTGGGGTACACTCCCACACGCACACTGACTCTCACTGGGGTACAGTCCCACACACACTGACTCTCACTGGGGTACAGTCCCACACGCACACTGACTCTCACTGGGGTACAGTCCCACACACACTGACTCTCACTGGGGTACAGTCCAACACACACTGACTCTCACTGGAGTACAGTCCCACACACACTGACTCTCACTGGGGTACAGTCCCACACGCACACTGACTCTCACTGGGGTACAGTCCCACACACACTGACTCTCACTGGGGTACAGTCCCACACGCACACTGACTCTCACTGGGGTACAGTCCCACACACACTGACTCTCACTGGGGTACAGTCCAACACACACTGACTCTCACTGGAGTACAGTCCCACACACACTGACTCTCACTGGGGTACAGTCCCACACGCACACTGACTCTCACTGGGGTACAGTCCCACACACACTGACTCTCACTGGGGTACAGTCCCACACGCACACTGACTCTCACTGGGGTACAGTCCCACACACACTGACTCTCACTGGGGTACAGTCCAACACACACTGACTCTCACTGGGGTACACTCCCACACACACTGACTCTCACTGGGGTACACTCCCACACACACTGACTCTCACTGGAGTACAGTCCCACACACACTGACTCTCACTGGGGTACAGTCTCACACACACACTGACTCTCACTGGGGTACCGTCCCACATGCATGGACTCTCACTTGGGTACAGTCCCACACGCACACTGACTCTCACTGGGGTACAGTCCCACACACACTGACTCTCACTGGGGTACAGTCCCACACGCACTGACTCTCACTGGGATACACTCCCACACACACTGACTCTCACTGGGATACAGTCCCACACACACTGACTCTCACTTGGGTATATTCCCACACACACTGACTCTCACTGGGGTACAGTCCCACACACACGGACTCTCACTGAGGTACAGTCCCACACACACTGTGTTTGGTGTGATGATGTGTAGTCGAGGTAACTGTAGGAGTCAGCACTGGATGGGGGAACATTGTAGTGGATATTAGTGGCCAGCCTCGACCCAGAAATTGAAATAAATATACTCAGGAAGGGAATGGAAGAATCAGAGATGGACCAGGTGAAGATAAAAATCAGGAGGAAAAGGAAAGACTCTATTGATTCTCCCAGCTCCTCCCTCCTCATCGCATCTGTTCCAATGAGACCAACTTCAACAAGGGAGCCTCCGAAATACCCACCTTCTTCCTCAACCAAAAATTCCCCAGCTCCATTGTCAAGAGGGCACTCAACTGGGCCTGACTCATCTCCCGCACTTCAGCCCTCACCCCTTCTCTTCCCTCCCGCAGCAGTGATCGGGTTCCCTTGTATTTATCTGCCATTCCACCAGCATCCACATTCAGACGACCATCAGACGGCATTTCCACCACCTCCAGTGAGATACCACCACCAGTCACATATTCCCCTCCCCTCCCTTGTCCACCTTCTGCAGGGATCACTCCACCTTCACCCCCAACGCCCCCGATAGCTCTACGGCACCTACCCCTGTAACCAGCGAAGGTGCAACACCTGCCCATTTACCGCCTCCGTCCCCAGTATCCAAGGGCCAAACATACCTTCCAGGTGAAGCAACACTTCACCTGCACTTCCCACAATCTTGTCTCCAGCATTCGCTGCTCACAAAGTGGTCTCCTCTACATTGGGGAAATGAAACAAAGCCTGGGAGACCGATTTGCAGAACACCAATGTTCAGTCCACAAAAAAGACCCTGAGCTTCCAGTTACCTGCCAGTGTAACACACCACCCTGCTCTCGGTCTCAGGCTCGCTACAGTATTCCAGAGAAGTTCAGCACAAGCTGGAAGAACAGCACCTCATTTTCCACTTGGGAACCCTGCAGCCCTCCGGGCTCAATATTGAGTTCAATAATTTTAGGGCCTGAAGCACCTTCTCCCATGTCCTCACCCCAAACCCCTCACACCAGGCCTTGTTACCACATGAGCTCCTAATACACAACCCATTGTCAGCCCCTAGCTGTCCAACCAGCAGGAATGCATTCCCCCTAGACTGACCCTTACTCATTCCTCTGTCTCTCCAACTGTTTTTCTCATTTTGGCCTCTGTTTCCAACTATCAGTTGCTACTCCCCCCCCCCCCCCCCCCACCTCCCGGCCCACCTCAGGCCCCAAACCCATCTCCTGCATAAATGCCATTTTTACCGCAGCTACCATCACTTTTGAAGAAGGGTCACTGGACTCAAAATGTTCTCTGCTTTCTGTCTGCCAGCCTGATGAGACTTTCCAGCAATTTCTAATGTTTTTACTGATCTCCAACGTAGACAGATCTTTCGGTTTATTGTCTTGAACCTTTCGCCTGCTCTGCATTGACAGTGTTCCTTGTTTCTGACTTCCCAGGGATGGAGCACCTGGAGAATGGCCCTAGCGTCTCTGTCGATTATAACACTGCTGACCCTTTGATCCGCTGGGATTCGTATGAGAACTTCAACGCTCAGCGAGAGGACCATCCAGAGGGTAAGACCCTGCAACCTACTGCAGCTCCATGCAGCTTGTATCTGACCCTGAGGTATGACCAGCTCTTACCCACCTGAACTACTGAGCCTCTCAGTTCCCCATCATTCATGGCAGTGGATAAAGCTGCATTACAAATGGAGACTAGCATCATTGAATGAGGCCATTCAGCCCGTGGAAGTGGAAGCAGTTCAAGAAGGGTTCATTCTAGTGTTTCCTGGGATAAAGTATTTGACTTCAGATGAGGAGAGTTGGCTTTCCCAATTGAACCCAAAGTAATCCTTTAAAAGTTCGTCTCGGTAGACAGATCAGATTATTAGGTGTTTGAACTGAGAAGAGTCGAGAGGACATGTGTCCTATTAGGGACAAAAGGAAGAGCAGGGCAGAGTTTTTTTATTTAAAAGCTGAGTCATTCTGCACCAGAAAAGAAGAAGGACTTATTCTCTCAGATGGGCTTCATGGAGTAAAAGGTCCCTCCAAAGAGCAGAGTTGACCAATTTGGAATGTGTTGTGCAGATTGAGTCTGAAAATATTTTGATGTAACCAGGAGGTAAAGGTCATGGGCGTTACCCAAGAATGTAGTGTTGTCAGATCATTGGCACTGTATAATACAGCCAGACTAATAACAGAGCCGGTGCAGGCACAATGGGCTGAATGGCCTCCTCTTGCACTGTAACAATTCTGAGCTTTTGCATTCTGTGCTGGTATTCTGGTGAATCTGTGTTGCTTTGTGAATTCTTATTGAGGCTGAGCGTCTGGCTTAGGGACGGTGGTGTTCCTATGTATCTGCTGCCCTTGTCCTTCCAGGTGGAAGTGGTCGTGGATTCGGAAGGTGCTGTCTGAGGGTCTTTGGTGAGTTTCTACAGAGCATCTTGTAGATAGTTCACACTGCTGCAACTGAGCGTCGGGGGTGGAGGGAGTGGGATGTTTGTGGATGTGGTGCCAATCAAGCGGCTGCTTTGCCCTGGATGGTGTCGAGCTTCTTGAGTGTTGTTGGGGCTGTACCCATCCAGGCAAGTGGGGAGTATTCCATCACACTCCTGACTTGTGCCTTGTAGATGGTGGACAGGCTTTGAGGAGTCAGGGGTGAGTTACTTACTGCAGTATTCCCAGTTTCAGGCCGGCTCTTGTGGCCATTGTATTTATTTGGCAGTTCAGTTCATCTTCTGGTCGATGATTACCCCCATCATTGATGATGTAGAGGTGCTGAAGTATTCAGGGAACTGATGAGATCAGCTGCACCATCTCAGCGTTGCTGGAGGTGTTGATTGTCGGGGACTCAGTGATAGCAACGCGATTGAATGTCAAGGGATGGTCTCTTAGATTATCTCTTATTGGTGATGGGCATAGCCTGGCACTTCTGTGGCATGAATGTTACTTGCCACTTGTCAGCCCAAACCTGGATATTATCCCGATCTTGTTGCATTTGAACACGGACTGCTTCAGTATCTGAGGAGTGACGAATGGTGCTGAACATTGTGCAGTCATCGGCGAACATCCCCACTTCTGACCTTATGATGGAGGGAAGGTCTTTGATGAAGCAGCTGAAGATGGTTGGGCCTAGGGCACTACCCTGAGGAACTCCTGCAGAGATGTCCTGGAGCTGAGATGACTGACCTCCCACAACCATGACCATCTTCCTATGGGTCAGATATGACTCCAACCACTGGAGAGTTTGCCCCCTGATACCCAGTGACTCCAGCTTTGCCAGGGCTCCCTGATGCCACACTCTGTTGAATATAGCCTCGCGATCAAGGACTGTCACTCTCACCCCACCCTCTCGAATTCAGCTCTTTTGTCCATGTGTGAACCAAGGCTGTAATGAGGTCAGGAGCTGAGTGGCCCTGGCGGAACCCAAACTGGGCGTCACTGAGCAGGTAATTGCTGAGCAGGTGCAGCTTGATAGCACTGTTACTGACACCTTCCATCACTTTACTGATGGTCAAGAGGAGACTGATGGGGCTGTAACTGACTGGGCTGGATTAGTCCTGCTTTCTGTGTACTGGACATACTTGGCTGATTTTCCACATTGTCGGGTAGCTGTGGGTGCGGTAACTGTACTGGAAGAGCTTGGTAGAGGAGTGGTACCACTGCTGGAATGTTGTTTGGGCTGTAGCTGGTGCAGGACATTGATGTTTCGCACGCTGCAGGAAACTCAGACAGATCTCCCTGAGCTCGGATTTCCCCTTGCTATTCTGAAAGGGCGCCCCTATGCTGCTGACAACACTGGAGAGAGTTTTATCTTTCAGACAGGTGGCTGTCCTCCTATCTGTGTCCTGATTGATGATGCAGAGGTGCTGAAGTATTCAGGGGAACTGATGAGATCAGCAGCACCATCTCAGCGTTGCCGGAGGTAAAAAAGAAGCAGGCAGGCAGGATTCCTGGCCCCACTGCTAATCCCTTCGGATTCCTGATCAGTTCGGCGAGCTAAGCATCAGGAGTAGTGAAGGGTCCTGGCTCAGCTCGGCCCTCTCACCATTCAGGATGGCAGTAAGAACTGAAGACCTGCTACTGCTGGAGCCCCACACTTTAGGAAGATGCGTCTGCCATCATTGTCTTCAATGTGTGACTCCTTACATTGAGGTGATGCCCCGTGGTCCTAGACTCTCCCAAAAGGGGAAAACGACCTGTCCCTATCTCCCCTGTCAAGTCCCCTCTCGCTAATGGAGTCTGAGAGGAGCCACAGAAAAGCACTTCACTCAAGGATAATAAAGTGTGAAGCTGGAAAAACACAGCAGGCCAAGCAGCATCTCAGGAGCACAAAAGCTGATGTTTCGGGCCTAGACCCTTCATCGGAGAGGGGGATGGGGAGAGGGTTCTGGAATAAATAGGGGGAGAGGGGGAAGTGGACCGAAGATGGAGCGAAAAGAAGATAGGTGGAGAGGAGAGTATAGGTGTGGAGGTAGGGAGGGCATAAGTCAGTCCAGAAAGGACGGACATGTCAAGGAGGTGGGATGAGGTTAGTAGGTAGGAAATGGAGGTGCAGCTTGAGGTGAGAGGAAGGGATGGGTGAGAGGAAGAACAGGTTAGGGTGGCAGAGACAGGCTGGGCTGGTTTTGGGATGCAGTGGGGGGAGGGGATGAGCTGGGCTGGTTGTCCGATGCAGTGGGGGGAGGGGACGAACTGGGCTGGTTTTGGGATGCAGTGGGGGAAGGGGAGATTTTGAAGCTGGTGACGTCCACATTGATACCATATGGCTGCAGGATTCCCAAGCAGAATATGAGTTGCTGTTCCCGCAACCTTCGGGTGGCATCATTGTGGCAGTGCAGGAGGCCCATGATGGACATGTTGTCTGAGGAATGGGAGGGGGAGTTAAAATGGTTCGTGACTGGGAGGTGCAGTTGTTTATTGCGAACCGAGCGGAGGTGTTCTGCAAAGCGGTCCCCAAGCCTCCGCTTGGTTTCCCCAATGTAGAGGAAGCCACACCGGGTACAATGGATACAATATACCACATTGGCAGATGTGCAAGTGAACCTCTGCTTAATATGGAAAGTCATCTTGAGGCCTGGGATAGGGGTGAGGGAGGAGGTGTGGGGACAAGTTTAGCATTTCCTGCGGTTGCAGGGGAAGGTCACTCAAGACAGGATTGTGTTTTTTTACAGTGATCCACGATGCAAATCTTATTATTTTATTGATTCTTGGTCATACGCATCACTGGCTGGGTCCAGCATGACTGCCCATCCCTAGCTGCCCCTTGAGAAGATGGGGGTGAGCTGCTTCCTTGAGCCGCTGCAGTCCATGTGCTGTGGGTTGACCCACAATGTCCCTTAGGGAGGGAATTCCAGGATCTTGACCCAGTGACAGTGAAGGAACAGCGATATATTTCCCAGTCAGGATGGTGAGGGGCTCGGAGGGGAACTTGCAGGGGGTGGTGTTCCCATGTATCTGCTGCCCTTGTCCTTCTACATGGAAGTGGTCGTGGGTTTGGAAGGTGTTGCCTGAGGATCTTTGGTGAATCTCTGCAGTGCATCTTGTAGATAGTACACGCTGCTGCGACTGAGTGTCGGGGGTGGATGGAGTGGGATGTTTGTGGATGTTATAATAATCAAATGGGCTACTTTGTCCTGGATGGTGTCAAGTTTCTTAAGTGTTATTGGAACTGCCCCCATCCAGATAAATGTGGAATATTCCACACACTCCTGACTTGTGACTTGTAAATGATGGATAGTCAATATAGTATGGAGTGGGAGGAACACAACAGGTCAGGCAGTGTCAGAGGTGCAGGAGAGTTGACATTTCAGGCTTGGACCCTTCATCATGACCGAGGAGGGTGAAGGGAGCTGGGAAATAAATAGAGGGAGGAGGCATGGAGCTCTAGGAGGGTAGGTGGGATAGCGATACGTGGAGGAGGATAGGGAGTGGTGTGGATTGGTCAGTGAGGTGGGAGAGAAGATGGACAGGTTGTGTCAGGCCAAGGAGGTGGGGATGAGAGGGAGGGTTGGTCGTGGGATGAGGCCACGGTGGGGAGGTTTTAAAACTGGTGAATTCCACGTTCAGGCCATTGGGCTGTAAGCCCCTCAGGCAGAATATGAGGTGCTGTTCCTTCAGCTTCTGGCCGGCATCATTATGGCGCTGAAGGAGGCCCAGGGAGTGAGGGGGGGGAGTTGCAGTGATTCACGACCAGAAGTTGTTGTTGTTTGTTGTGAACCGAGTGTAGGTGCTCTCCAAAGCGGTTTCTGAGCCACCGCGGATAGAGCAGACCAAGTTGGAGGATATACAGGTGACTCCCTGTCAGAGATGAAAAGTTTGTCTTGGGCCTTGGATGGAGGTGAGAGAGGAGGTGTATGATGGACAGACTTTGGGGAGTCAGGACGTGAGCTACTCACTGCTGCATTCTTAGCCTCTGACCTGCTCTTGTAGCCAATGTATTTATTTGGCAATCTTCTGGTTCATCTTCTGGTCAATGATTACCCCCATGGTGTTGATAGTGGGCGATTCAGTGATAGTAATGCAATAGAATGCCGTGGACGGTGGTTAGATTGTCCCTTATTGGTGATGGTCATAGCCTGGTAGTTATGTGGCGCGAATGTAACTTGCCACTTGTCAGCCCGAGCCTGAGTATTGTCCAGATCTTGTTGCATTTGAACACGGACTGCTTCAGTATCTGAGGAGTGACGAATGGTGCTGAACATTGTGCAATCATCAGTGAACATCCCCACTTCTGACCTTATGGTGGAGAGAAGGTCATTGATGAAGCAGCTGAAGATGGTTGGGCCTAGGACACTACCCTGAGGAACTCCTGCAGAGATGTCCTGGAGCTGAGATGACTGACCTCCCACCAGCACACCCATCTTCCTATGTGTCAGGTATGACTCCAACCACCAGAGAGTTTGTCCCCTGATACCCAGTGATTCCAGTTTTGCTCAGGCTCCTTGATGCCACACTTGGTCGAATATGTCAAAGGGGAGATGGTGCCGCACGGCTCATCTTCCCAAATCTCGGGACAATGTTTGGGAGAGTTGGATTCCTGCACTACAGGTAATGGAACTTGTATTCAGTATAAAAAGAATTAAGAAGGTTGAAAAGTGACTGTTTAATCCTGGGGCGTTGTTGTAAAAACCCATCTGATTCAAATCTGCCAATCTCACTTTGTCTGACCTACGTGTGACCCCAGGCCCCAGCAAAGTGGTTGCTTTTTTTGGTAAATGCTGGGCCAGCCAGTATTGCCCAAATCCCATGAGCAATTGAGAAAGACACTCTCACACAGTGTCTCACTGAAAAAAATGTGTCTTTGGGAAGAGCAGGACCTGAGGGATATGGGGAGAAGGTGGATCGGGAAAGACCGAGGTAATGGGAGGGAGACCAAAGATGGTGAGTGAGTGAGTGGGTGAGTGAGTGTGAGTGGGGGTGAGGGAATGAGTGAGTGAGTGAGTGGGTGAGTGAGTGAGTGAGTGGGGGTGAGGGAATGAGTGAGTGAGTGAGTGGATGAGTGAGTGAGTGAGTGGGGGTGAGGGAATGAGTGAGTGAGTGAGTGGATGAGTGAGTGAGTGAGTGTGAGTGGGGGTGAGGAAATGAGTGAGTGAGTGGGTGAGTGAGTGTGAGTGGGAGTGAGGAAATGAGTGAGTGAGTGAGTGGATGAGTGAGTGAGTGGGTGAATGGATGAATGAGTGAGCGGTGGTGAGGGAATGAGTGAGTGAGTGGATGAGTGAGTGAGTGCGTGAGTGGAGGTGAGGGAATGAGTGAGTGAGTGAGTGGATGAGTGAGTGAGTGGGGGTGAGGGAATGAGTGAGTGAGTGAGTGACTGTGTGAGTGAGTGAGTGGATGAGTGGGCGAGTGAGTGGCTGGCTAGGAGAATGGTGGAGGTGGATTCCATTGGAGGTTTCAAAAGGGGAGCTGGATATAAGTTTGAGAGGGATGAAGTTCAGAGATCGGGCAGGAGAAAGGGTCTAGTGGGTAACTGTTTCAGGAGCTTGCACATACACGTTGGGTCCCTCTGCGCTGTAACAGCAAACATCAAACACTCCCAGAGGTTAGATACAGAGTAAAGCTTCCTCTACACTGTCCCCCATCAAACACTCCCAGGACAGGGCCAGAAAGGGGTTAGATAGAGAGTAAAGCTCTCTCTACACTGAATGTTCTCGGATTCTATCATGGGATGAGGAGGAGCCCGTGCAGGTGTGGTGCCCAGGCCAGCCTGGGAGAACAGCTTGAGAAATCTTACTCGGGCTCAGCGAGAGAAAGCCTCCGTGTACCCTTTTCAAAAGTGAGATCCAGCCAGTTTTCGGTTCAACCCAGACCAGGAGAGAGAGAGAGAGAGAGAGAGAGAGAGAGAGAGAGAGATAGAGGAGAGAGAGCGAGGGTTGGGGGGTGGGTAGCGGAGAGAGAGAGAGAGAGCGCGGTTTGATGTGACAGACTGAGAGAGCAGCAAGGAGATGGGGCAAAGGGACACACTCCATGGCTACATTTTACTGATTTCTTCGAGACAACAGAAGGAAGTGGGAGACAAAAGGGACAGAGGGAGGAGACAGAGAAAGAGACAGAAAGAGAAATTAAACTGAAAGAAAATTGAGCAAAGGAAGAGAAAGCAAAAAGACAAGCAGGAAACGAGCAAATTAAAGAGATTGAGAAAAAGTGAGAGAGTGATGTTGGTGGAGGTTTGGTCCCCACTTATTCTTTTCATCCCAAAGATTGGATGATACTTTAACTAAAAACAGACTTCACTTTGATTGAGTCCTACGCAGTGGTGTGGTTCAGATCTGCCTTTAATTAGCCAGCCCGTAACTCAATCAGTTTCAGCGAGATTTCTTTTGCTGGAAGGGGATGTGAGCCCAGTGAGGGCAGACTGTCCAGCAGAGATCCTCTGGTCAATGACAAGACTCTGGAAGGTCAGTGATTGCTCAGTGCCCCTCTCTTCCCTGTGCTGCTGGTGTTAGGAGGGAAAAAGCTGCAGATTGGTTTGTGGGCTGGCTCAGTCCTTTCGCAGGAACCTGTGAGGAACACAGTGTGACTGAGCAAAGAGCCGGGCAAGTTGGGGGTGGGGGGAGAGAGGGCACAGAAAGAGCTGGTTTCCTTGGCATGGACAACACCCTCTGGCATTTGTTGGACGTGTGCAAATCAGTCTGATAAAGTGAGAGAGCGAGAGAGAGAGAGAGGGAGAGAGAGACGAAGGGAGGATCAGAGCAGAGGAAAGCTCAGACAGAAGTTTGACTTGCTGCTGCTGCTGTCGACAGGCAAGTATTCACTGAATGTTGTGTCTTCTCCGAAGGAACTTATAAAGTATACAACTGAAAGGTAACCGTGACCGGTCTGCACACCGCGGGACGGGGAATGGTACAGGCATGGGGGCCAAGGTTCAGCAAGGGAGGGGTGTCAAATTCACAGAAGATTGGCTAGAGGTTCGCAGCAGGGAACACGAATGGGAAAAGGAAATATTTCAGATTTATCAGCAGTTCGTCAAGTGATAGTTTCAACGCATCCAATACTTGATTCCTTCACTAATAACACACGTTGGCTGAGCATGCCAAGCATTCTGATGGGCAGTTCATCCAATGTGATAAATCACCAGGGCATTCCCTGTCACATCTGCACCCCGTCAAAGGTACAAACTCTCACTGGGGTACACTCACACACACACTGACTCTCACTGGGGTACAGTCCCACACACACTGACTCTCACTGGGGTACAGTCCCACACACACTGACTCTCACTGGGGTACACTCACACACACACTGACTCTCACTGGGTACAGTCCCACACACACTGACTCTCACTGGGGTGCAGTCCCACACACACTGACCATCACTGACATAGGGGCTGAGCTCTCCCTCCGCACTGACCTCTGACAATGCATCACTCCCTCAGCACTGACCCTCCGACAGCGTGGCACTCTCTCAGTACTGACCCTCTGACAGTGCGGTACTCCCTCAGCACTGACCATCTGACAGTGCGGCATTCCCTCAGCACTGACCCTCCGACAGTGCGGCGCTCCCTCAGTACTGACCCTCCGACAGTGTGGCACTCTCTCAGTACTGACCCTCTGACAGTGCGGCACTCCCTCAGCACTGACCCTCCGACAGTGCGGCATTCCCTCAGCACTGACCCTCCGACAGTGCGGCATTCCCTCAGCACTGACCCTCTGACAGTGTGGCACTCCCTCAGCACTGACCATCCGACAGTGTGGCATTCCCTCAGCACTGACCCTCCGACAGTGCGGCACTCCCTCAGCACTGACCCTCCGACAGTGCGGCACTCCCTCAGCACTGACCCTCCGACAGTGCGGCACTCCCTCAGCACTGACACACCGATAGTGTGACACTGTGTCAGCGCTGACCCTCTGACGGTGTTGATGGTGTGGTCAAGGTTAATGAGGTTAATGTGGATGGTGTACATGTAGGTACAGGAAGCATTTTCTAAATTTCTACACTATTCAGTAAACAGGCAACGATCATCACCTGCAAACAGTGAGCAGGAGTCGGGGGATCATTGTGTTGTATCACAGAACGTGTTTACCAGAGCACGATCCAAAGATTTATTCATGTTTACACAGCATTAGCGCCTGGGTTTATTCATGTTTACAGGGCATAGCCCATGGGTTTATTAATGACCAAAAGAGGATTGGAAAGGACACCATTTCAAAATTGGAAATAGGCAAAGCACTTGTTGAATTTTTGTCAGTCTCAGTTCCTGTACAGCCCACGTGTGTGCCCTTCCCTTTTGTGAATACTGATTCAGATCATTCATCAGGACCTCACCCACTTCCTCCTGCTCTGATGTCAAGGAACCAGGGTATAATCCAAAACAATTTCAAATAAACCTGTTGGACTGTAACCTGGTTTCATGTGATTTCTGACCCTCCTCTGGCTCCACACCTAAGTTCCCTCCTTTGTCTTTGAATGGACCTGCTATTTTCCAAGCTACCCACCTCATATCCACATCAGGATGATCCAGCTTCACACTTTGTTATCTCGGATTCTCCAGCATCTGCAGTTCCCATTATCTCTCATATCCACGTCAGCTGACTTCACTAGGATTCAATAGGATTCTCCCTATTCCTACTTGCCAACGACATTTCCACGGCCCTTTTAACCCTCCTGATTCCTCATTTTGTGTTCTTTCCTCCTATCCTTGTTTTCCTCAAGGTCTATGTGCAGTTTCCTAAACCTTACATACATATCCTTTTTCTTTCCGACTGTGAAACAGAGAACCAAGATACAAGATAAAGATCTCTCAACTCTTTGAAATTGAAAGGAAACCTCTGAATGCACTGTCCCCATCAAACACTCCCAGGACAGGGACAGCACTGGGTTAGATACAGAGTAAAGTTTCCTCTACATTATCCCCATCAAACACTCCCTGAACCAGTCACTGTAACACCAAACTTGCTAGGAATATAAAAACTCACGATAAGAGCTCCTTTAAAGATGAGAAACGAAGAGAAGACAAAGTGCACCTCGGCCTCTTCGAAAATGAATCTGGGGGTTGGTTTTGGCTTTACAGTGGAAGATTCCATTAATACTGAAGAATATGGTGGGGGAAGGGAATTTAGTCCCAGCGGAATTAGGAGCGGGAGTAGGTAATTCAGCGCTTTGAGCCCGCTCTGCCATTTAACATTATCCTGGCTGATCTTATCCTGATCCCAGCTCCATACTCCTGCCTGCTTCCCACAGCCCTTTATCCTGCTTTTCTTGTGAAACATATCCATTTCTTTCTTGAATCTGTTGATTGATTCTGCCTCCAGAGGACTCTGGGGCAAGTGAATTGCACAGATTCACAACCCGCTGAGAGAAGCAGTTTCTCCTCATCTCAGCTGTGATCCTACCCCCCTCTCACTCTATATCTATGTCGTCCTGTTCTAGACTGCCCCACAAGGAGGAATATCTGGTCAATGTCCACCTTATCAGTCCCCTTTAGCATTTTATATATCCCAATCAGGTTCCGCCTCATTCTCCTGAACTCCAGTGAGCACAAACCCAAACTGTTCATGTGCTGCTCATATAATTGTCCTTTAATTCCTCGAATCAATCTGGTGAACCTCCTCTGAACTGCCTCCAGCGCCACCCCATCCTTCCTCAAGTAAGGAGACCAGACCTGGACACAGTACTCTCAGTGTGGTCTCAGCAATGCCTTATAACATCGTCATCACTAGAGAAGTAGTATTTGACACAGTAATGTGACTGAAGGCAAATTAAGTCCCTGGCCCTAAGATGCTACAAGAGGGTGTGACAGACAGAGTAGAGTCATTGGATGTAATTTTCTAAGAATTGTTGAATTCTGAAAAAGTACCAGAGGATTGGAACACTGTCAATGACATCCCTTTTCAAAATATGTGTAATTGTACGCCAATCAGCCGAACATCTATTGTTGAAAACGTATTGGAATCAATTATTAAGGAATTAATAGCAGAACATTTGAAAAATCAATATCTAATCAAGCAGAGACAGCAAGGCTTCATGAAAGGGAAATTGTGTCAAACTAATTTACTGGAGTTTGTTGAGGAAGTCTCAACCTGAGTGGATAGAGGGGATCCAGTCGATGTGTTCTATTTGGACTTCCAGTATGTGTTCGACAAAGTTACCGCACAAAAGGATAAGTCATAAGATAAGAGCTGCAATGTGGGAGGTAGTTTATTGGCGTGGACAGAGAATCAGCTCAGGGGCAGGAAGCAGTGAGAATAAGGGGTTCTTTCTCAGGTTGGCAACTTGTGACCATTGGAGCTCCACAGGGATCAGTGCTGGGACGGGAACTGTTTCTAATATATATTAATGTCTTGGAGGACAGAAGTGAATGCACTGTGCTCAAATTTGCAGACAAACTAAAATAGGTAGGAAAGGCAGATTGTGAGAGGGATACAAACAGCTGACTGAGATATTGATGGGTCAAGTAATTGGGCAAACATGGGCAAATGGAGTGTCATGTGGGAGAATGCAAAATGTGTTCATTTTGTAAAGAAGGACAAAAGAACAGGATATTGTTTAAATAGAGAGAAACAGTAAAGAGCTGAAACACAAAGGGACTTGGGGGGTACTAGTACATGAAACACAGAAACCTTGCATACAGGTACGGCAGGTCATCGGGAAGGTTAATGTTAAAATGCAGAAATGTATCAGACAGGAACAAGCCCTTCTACCCACCATGTCTGTGCCAACCATGATACTATTCTAAACTAATTCTATCTGCCTGCACATGGTTTGCATCCCCCTATGCCCTGCCTCTACATGTGTCTGTCTAAGGGCCTCTTAAATGTCATTATCACATCTGCTTCACCCACCTCCCCTGGCAGCATGTTCCAGGCATCTACCACCCTCTGTGTAAGATACTTTTCCTGCACATCTCCTTTAAACCTTTAACCTTACGCCTCTAGTATTGGATATTCCCACCTCCTACTATTCACACTATCCATGCCGCTCACAATTTTATACACTTCTGCCAGGCCACTCTCAGCCTCCAAAGCTTTTTCAAAAACAATCCAAGTTTGTCCAACCTCTCCTTCGAGCTATTACACTCCAGGCCAGGCAACATCCTGGTAAACCTCTTCTGTACCCTCTCCAAATCTTCTATGTCCTTTCTATAGTGTAGTGACCAGAGCTGCACACAGTACTCTGCATGTGACCAAACTAAAGTTTTATACAGCTGCAACATGACCTGCCAACCTTTATTCTCAGCGCCCCACCTGATGAAGATAAGTATGCTGTATAACTTCGTTACCACCTTATCCTGTTGTGTTGCCACTTACACAGAGCGATGAATTCCCACCCCAAGGTCCCTCTGTGTATAAATGCTCCCAAAGGTCCTGCCATTTACTGTATAGTTTCCTCTTTCATTCGACCACCCAAAATGCATCACCTCGCCTTTTCTCCCCCTCCCCAACTTTCCATGTAGTCTATACCTGCTGTATCCTCACTATCCACAACTCCACCAATTTCCATGATGTATGCAAACTTACTGATCAGCCCATGTATATTTTGATCAAAACCATATATCTGTATCTGGGGTAGATTCCATCAAGCCCCGGGGACTTAGCGACATTAACGTTTTTCAAGATACCCAGTGCCGCCTTCTTCTGAATATTGACATGCCCCGGAATACTAACATACCCCTCCCTAATCTTACTGTCATCATGTCTTTCTCCTTTCTGAATACTGAGGTGAAGTACTCACTAAGGACCTCACCCATCTTCCCCTGGCTCCATGTACAAACTCCCTCCTTTGTTGTTGGGTGGACCTACCTTTTCCATAGTTACCCTCTTGTTTCTATAAAATGCCTTGAGATTCCTCTCAATCCTACTTTCCAAGGGCATTTCATGGCCCCTTTTAGCCCTCCTAATTCTTGTTTAAATTCTGTCCTGTTTTCTTTATGTTCCTCAAGGGACATATTTCATTTCAGTTTCCTAAACCTTACCTCCTTGGGGAGATGATGGCCTAGTGGTATTATCACTGGGCTGTTAATCCAGAGACCCAGACAATGTTCGGGGGACCTGGGTTCAAATCCCACCACGGCAGATTGTGGAATTTGAATTCAATAAAATACCTGAATTTAAGAATCTAATGATGACTGTGAATCCATTGTTGATTGTTGGAAAAACCCACCTGGTTCACTAATGCTCTTTAGGGAAGGAAGCTGCCATCCTTACCTGGTCTGGACTACATGTGACTCCAGACCCATAGCAATGTGGTTGACTTGAAACTGCCCTCTGGGCAATTAGGGATGGGCAATAAATGCTGCCTGGTCAGTGACACCCTCATTCTATGAATGAATAAAGGAAAAATGCCTTCTGTCTACTTTTGACTAAATTTTCAATATCTCTTGCCACCCAGGGTTCCCAAATGTTGCTGTCCTTACCTCTTACCCTCAGAGGAACATGCTGGTCCTTATTTCAATGGGGTTGGAGCATAAGAGTAGGAAAGTCTTACTATAACTGTACAAGATGCTGGGGAGACCACATCTGGAGTACTGTGAGCAAGTTCGGTCCCCTTTATGACAGGAAAGGTATCATTTCATTGGAGGCCGTTTAGAGGAGGTTCACACAGATGATCCCTGGTATGAAGGGATTGGCTTATGAACAAAGACCAAACAGATTGGGGTTCTACTCACTGGACTTGAGAAGAATGAGAGGTGATGTCATTGAAACATATCAGATACTTAAGGGGCTTGATAGAGTAAATGCTGAGAGGATGTTTCCCCTCATGGTAGAGTCAAGGACCAGAGGGCACAGCCTCAGAATAAAAGAGGCACCAATGTACTCAGTTTGCAGATGACACCAAAATTACTGGTGTAGAGGTCAGTGAAGAAGGTTATTGAAGATAACAAAGGGATCTTGACCAGGTGGGCCAATGGACTGTGCAGTGGCAGATGGAGTTTAATTTGGATAACTGCAAAATGTTGCATTTTGGTCAAATGAACAAGGGCAGGACTTGGACAGTTAATAGTAGGGATCTGGGTAATGTTATCGAACAGAGACCTGGAGGCTCAGGAACAGTTCCTTGAAACTTGTGTCACATCATAGAATGCCTACAATGTGGAAACAGACCAGTTGGCCCAACAAGACTCACCACAGAACATCCCGCCCAGTCTCATGGCCCCAGTCTATCCCTGCAGTTCCCAGGGCTAACCCACCTAAACTGCACATCCCTGAACACTATGGGCATGGCCAATCCATCCTAGCCTGCACATCTCTGGACTGTGGGAGGAAACCGGACCACCCGGAGGAAACCCACGCAGACACGGGGAGAATGTGCAAACTCCGCACAGACAGTTGCCTGAGGCTGGAATCGAACCCAGAGTCCCAGGTGCTGTGAGGTAGCAGTTCTAACTATTGAGCCACCGTACCACTCTAGACCTGGTGGTTAAGAAGGCATTTAGCATGCTTGCCTTCACTGCTCAGACCTTTTGAGTATAGGAGTTGGTTCATTATGTTGAGGCTGTACACTTTGATGAGGCCTTTTCTGGAGCACCTTGTCCAGTTCTGGTCACCCAGTTATAGGAGGATATTGTTAAATTGAAGAGGGTTCAGAAAAGATTTACCAGGATGTTGCCAGGACTCGGGGTGAGGGTGGGGGGGCTTTGACTTATAAGGATAGGCTGGGAGATTTTTCCCTGGAATGTAGGAGGTTAAGGGGTTACCTTATAGAGTTTGATAAAATCAGGAGGGGCATGTACAAAGATCTTTTCCCTCAGGTGCGAAACTAAGGTGGGAAAGATTTAAAAGGGACCTGAGGGCCAATGTTTTCACACAGCGGGTGGTGCGTGTGTGGAATGAAATTCCAGAGGAAGTGGCAGGTGTGAGTACAGTTTCAACATTTAAAAGGCATTTAGACAGGTAAATGGATAAGAGAGGTTTAGAGGGATATAGGCCAAACACAGACAAATGGGATTACCTAAATTTGGGAAACATGGTCAGCACAGACAAATCACATTGAAGGGTCTGTTTCCATGCTGTATGGCTGTATGATTCTGAGATGAGGAGGAATTTCTTCTCTCTGAGGGTTGAGTGTCTTTGGAGTCCCTTGTGTACAGTCCTTGTGTGTATTTAAGGCTGAGATAGATTCTTGATCAGTCAGGGAATCAAGGATTGTGGGGAAAGGGCTGGAAAGTGAATGTGAGGCATATTGGATCAACCATGATCCTATTGAATGGCAAAGTAGGCTGAGGGGCTGAATGGCCTACTCCTGTTCCTATTTCTTACATTCTCACAGGTACAGCACAGGGTTAGTTATGTTGGAGACATGATAGGAGATAGAGAGATTGAGCATTTGGCCGTTTTGAATGTGCTGGTGATTTTTTGACTGAGAGCTGATTGAATTTCAAACCTGGTGCAATTTGTGCCTACACAATTGCATTGTGGTTTGGTGGCATCTTGCACCATTCACGATGCTAGATTCATATTAAGAGCATGGCCTTCTTTGTATTTCTCTGTGGCCAGGCTGCAACCTCAAAATGGTGCATTAGATCCCAGTGCACAGCCCCAAACTCCCTGGTGCTCATTACCCTGCCTAGCCCCTGCACTAAGAACTCCACTTCCAACTCTCAGCAACTGCCTGACGTTTCCTCATTCCAATTTACCGCACCACTGAAACCCTGGAATTGATATCTGAGCCACATTCCACTCAGTGTGGAGGGTGGATTATCTATCGCTCAACTCTGTCACAATCCACCATCTCTTAATTTGTCCCCAAAGCCCATTAAGAGCCCATCACTTCCAACATTACGTCCTTGCGTGAGTTTGCAGTGTCCATCCTGGAAAAATGTGGGAATGTTCTTATTGTGAGCATTGAATGACAGCTCCCCTCCCCATGCCCCCAATCATGGGGGCCAGAGTGTGTGGGAGTCGGGCACTGGTCGGTGAGTGCTGAGCTCAATGCTCTCATCAGTATTGAGGTACATTGTCAGAGCAGCTCCTTTATTACAGACCCAGCCACATAACTTTCAATCAAATGAAAGAAATAATTGTCAAGGAAAAGTTGAAAAGGATGGTCTGGGGAGCAAGGAGATGGGGCCAAGCCCCAGCCCAACATCTGTAGTAAATTTAAGCAGCCCCGTGTGTAATGCCTTCAGTATGTGATATTTAATACCATTCTATTTTAGTCATGTTTCAGTCTCCTGGCTGTTCTCCAAACTAGTCTTAATTTACAGCTGGTGATGGCCAATGTGAGGTCACCATCTTGTGCAGGGATTGGAGAATTCGCCTTCACAAATCTCAATAAAGCTTCCCATGTGACTCTTAAATTTCTTTGACAGTCCACGCAGTAAAACAGCCCTGTTTACTGGAGTAGGACTCTCTCAGTGCCCTGTCTCACAACAGAAACCTGTTAATAGCGAGGGCATGTTCATTCCCTCGGTGTCAGACACAGCCCTGTCCATACCCCCTCAGTAAAACAGAGCCCTGTCCATTCCCCCTCTGTATAACAGAGCCGTGTCCATACCCCCTCAGTAAAACAGAGCCCTGTCCATACCCCCTCTGTATAACAGAGCCCTGTCCATACCCCCTCAGTAAAACAGAGCCCTGTCCATACCCCCTCTGTAAAACAGAGCCCTGTCCATACCCCCTCAGTAAAACAGAGCCCTGTCCATACCCCCTCTGTATAACAGAGCCCTGTCCATACCCCCTCAGTAAAACAGAGCCCTGTCCATACCCCCTCTGTATAACAGAGCCCTGTCCATACCCCCTCTGTATAACAGAGCCCTGTCCATACCCCCTCTGTAAAACAGAGCCCTGTTAATGCCCCCTCTGTAAAACAGAGCCCTGTTAATGTCCCCTCTGTAAAACAGAGCCCTGTTCATACCCCCTCTGTAAAACAGAGCCCTGTTAATGCCCCCTCTGTAAAACAGAGCCCTGTTAATGTCCCCTCTGTAAAACAGAGCCCTGTCCATACCCCCTCTGTAAAACAGAGCCCTGTCCATGCCTCCTCTGTAAAACAGAGCCCTGTCCATACCCCCTCTGTAAAACAGAGCCCTATTAATGTCCCCTCTGTAAAACAGAGCCCTGTCCATACCCCCTCTGTAAAACAGAGCCCTGTCCATACCCCCTCTGTAAAACAGAGCCCTATTAATGTCCCCTCTGTAAAACAGAGCCCTGTCCATACCCCCTCTGTAAAACAGAGCCCTGTCCATGTCCCCTCTGTAAAACAGAGCCCTGTTCATACCCCCTCTGTAAAACAGAGCCCTGTTAATGCCCCCTCTGTAAAACAGAGCCCTGTCCATACCCCCTCTGTAAAACAGAGCCCTGTTAATGCCCAGCTGTCTAGATGCATTGCATTTTTAAAAGCTGTAAGGTTCTGCTCTTGCCCCTACCCAGAAACACAGTGACATACAATCCTGCTCTAGTTTAAAATGGGCTGTATATTTTTATTCCAGTGATTACTTTTCATCTCAGCACCCATCTGTCCAGTCACTTTTTCCAGAGTGGGCCAGTGCCCAGGGTCTGCCAGAGTTTTGGAGGGAGGGAGGCAGCGCAGATGCTGGAGATTACATGTGGACAATGAAACAGTGCTGAGGATGTCCTGGTGGGGAAGGGGGTGGGGAGGCGGTGGGGGAATAGAGTGGTTGGGGATGCTGCAGAATTGAAGGAGCAGTATTAGGAAGGCTGTATGTGAAGAGTGGAATCGTCAGCAGGACAGACACAGAACCACACACAGGCTCGTTACCCTCCTGGTGAGTTCTGGCAGTCCTCATTTTATTTCAGATTTACAGCAGCTGCAGAATTTTAATTTCGGCCCTTTTACTGTTTCAAATAAATCCATCTGATTAGTATCACCCCTTTCTAACCCAGGGATCACTGGACAGGGATCAGGAGCAGGAAGCCTGGCTGATTCCCCCTCTCTGTCCAACCCAGGGATCACTGGACAGGGATCAGGAGCAGGAAGCCTGGCTGATTCCCCCTCTCTGTCCATCCCAGGAATCACTGGACAGGGATCAGGAGCAGGAAGCCTGGCTGATTGCCCCTCTCTGTCTAACCCAGGGATCACTGGACAGGGATCAGGAGCAGGAAGCCTGGCTGATTCCCCCTCTCTGTCCATCCCAGGGATCACTGGACAGGGATCAGGAGCAGGAAGCCTGGCTGATTTCCCGTCTCTGTCCATCCCAGGGATCACTGGACAGGGATCAGGAGAAATGGACACATAATATAGAGTTGCAAATTGAGCTTTCAGCCCTCAAGCTTGGGCCACCACTCAGTAAGATCACTGCTAACTCGTAGTGTTTTGATTTCTACATTCAATCTACCCTCGATAACCTTTAATTCCCTGCCTAGCAAGAATTGATCCACCAGTGTCTCACATCAATCTGTCAATAGTACCGAAGGCTTGTGCTCCAGAACTTGCCGCTCCCCGAGCCAAGCTGTTCCAGTGCAGCTACAACACTGGGATCTACCTGACAACGTGGAAAATCACCCAAGTATGTCCTGTACCCAAAAAGCAGGACATATCAGGGCGGCACGGTGGCTCAGTGGTTAGCACTGCAGCCACACAGCGCCAGGGACCTGGGTTCGATTCCAGCCTCGGCTGACTGTCTGTGTGGAGTTTGCACATTCTCCCCGTGTCTGCGTGGGTTTCCTCCGGGTGCTTCAGGTTCCTCTAGTCCAAAGATGTGCAGGTTAGGTGGATTGGCCGTGCTAAATTGTTCTGTAATGTCCAGAGGTATGTAGGTTAGGTGGGTTAGCCAGGGGAAATGCATGGTTACAGAGATGGGGTGAGTCTGGGTGGTCATTGGTCAGTGTGGACTTGATGAGCTGAATAGTCTGCTTCCACATTGTAGAGATTCTGCGAAATCTAATCCAAAAATCAGAACAAGTCCAACCCGGCCAATTACCTCCCCATCAGTCTCCTCTCGACCATCAGTAAAGTGATGGAAGGTGTCAGTAACAGTGCTATTAAGCAGCACCTGCTCAGCAATAACCTGCTCAGTGACGCCCAGTTTGGGTTCCATCAGGGCCACTCAGCTCCTGATCTCATTACAGCCTTGGTTCACACATGGACAAAAGAGCTGGAATCCAGAGGTGAGGTGAGATGAGAGTGACAAAGCTTGATATCAAGGCTATGTTTGACTAAGTGTGGCATCAAGGAGCCCTGGCAAAACTGGAATCACTGGGAACCAGGTGCAAACTCTCCAGGGGTTAGAGCCATACCTGGCAATTTGGTGGTTGTTGGAGGTCAGTAACTTCTGCAGGAGTTCCTCAGTTTAGTGTCCGAGGCCCAATGCTTCATCATTGACTGTCAGAAGTGGGGATGTTCGCCGATGATTGCACAATGTTCAGCACCATTCGTGATTCCTCAGATGCTGAAGCAGTCCGTGATCAAATACAACAAGATCTGAGCTGACGAGTGGCAAGTAACAGTCATGCCACACAAATGCCAGCCTATGGCCATCACCAATAAGAGACAATCAAACCACCACCCCTCGACATTCAATGGTGTTACCACCACTGAATCCCCCACTATCAACATCCTGGGGGTTACCATTGACCAGAAACTCAACTGGACTCACCACATTAACACAGTGGGTACAGGAGCAGGTCAGAAGCTGAAAATACTGCAGCAAGTAACTCACCTCCTGACTCCCCAAAGCCTGTCCCACCATCTACAAGGCACAAGTCAGGAGTGTGATGGAATACTCCCCACTTGCCTGGATGGGGGCAGCCCCAACAACACTCAAGAAGCTCAACACCATCCAGGACAAAGCAGCCGCTTGATTGGCACCACATCCACAAACATCCCACTCCCTTTCCGCCGATGCTCACTCGTACTAGCTACAAGATGCATCGCAGAATCTCACCGAAGATCCTCAGACAGCACCTTCCAACCCCACAAACACTTCAAGGACAAAGTCAGCAGATTTCATGCATTAAGGGTCTACTAATTGACTGCCTATTCCCCTGGCCTGAGAGCCTTAATAGAGGAATAGAACCACAAGACTGGCTAATTCAACTCACCTCAATAACCACCGTTTTCTTTAACTCATTCATGAGATATGGGCATCACTGACTGGGCCCAGCATTTATTGCCTGTCCCTAACTGCCCCTTGAGAAGGTGAAGATGAACAGCTGCAGACCATGTGCTGTGGGCTGACCCTGGGAGTGGCTGAGAAGCTGAGAGTGGGTTTGTATGCAGTGTGTAACTGTTTGTCTCCTGCTGGCTGCAGACTGACAGCAATGTACCTCAATGACCAGGGAGAGCCGTCAAATTACCCTGAATACTTTCAAAATTTATGCTCCAAATTTCTTTCTGTCCACCTGCAAGGATTTTTCATGTTTGTTCATGGGACATGGCCATCACAGTCTGCACCCAGCATTTATTACCGTTCCTAGTTGCCCCCTTGAGAAGGTGGGGGTGAGCTGCCTTCTTGAACCGCTGTAGTCCATATGTTGTGGGTTGACCCACAATGCCCTTAGGGAGGGAATTCCAGGATTCTGACCTAGAGACAGTGAAGGAACGGCGATATATTTCCAAGTCAGGATGGTGAGTGGCTGGGAGGGGAACTTGCAGGGGGTGGTGTTCCCATGTATCTGCTGCCCCTTGTCCTTTCACATCTGGATTATTCACTGGGATAAAACACAGTTGGGATAATGGAAAATTTTAACTGGGCTGCATGTATAAGGTTAAAGAGCTTATAAGAGTCAACCTAATTTTCTTTTGTTGTCAAAGTGATGACAATGTAAAACATAAAAATAATTACAAATGATAGATCTAATAGGAAGTCTCTGTATTTCACCAAATAATATCTAATTAATCTTTGATATGCATTGAGCATAACCTCCCTACATTATGCAATTATCCCTAATTTCCTTTTGTTTACTTTTCGTGGGATGTGGGTGTCACTGGCTGGGTCAGCATTTCTTGCCCATCCCTAATTGCCCACAGGACAAATAAGAGTGAACCACATTGCTGTGGGTCTTGAGTCACATTTAGGTCAGACCAGGTAAGGATGGCACTTTCCATCCCTGAAGGATAGTAGTGAACCAAATGTTTTTTTTTCCAATAAATAAACATTTTAACTGCTGGAGAAACTCAGCATGTGTTTTGGCATCTGTAGGGGGAGAGACCGAGTTAATGTTTCAAGTCTGATGTGATTATTCTTTGTTACTCTAGAATTTTAGCCTAGGTCTCTGGGATTATTAGCCCAGTAACAATCCCACTGCACCATCATCTCCCCACAAATTCCAAAATGGATGGATAAAACAATTGGAGAGCCAGCAGTCCGTGTGAATGTATCTGTGCCCAGTGCCCTCCCTTCAAAGTAAACATTGAGGCCAGGTTTTAGAAGCAGATGAGGACAAGCACTGCCATCTGGTGTAATATGACATGGTCACTGATGGTCAAGAGGACAATGGCCTACTCCAGCACCTATTGTCTATTGTCTATTGACACAGGGAGATGGAGACTGTGGGATTTTTACAATTTGTTCATGTGCTTGGATACAATGATGGCATCATGAGCATGTCTGTCCAAGGTGTATTGTGTATCTGGAGGGGTCAAAACACAATATCCCCCTTTTTTCCATTCAAGAGGAATCCCAAGCAGATGTTTGGCACATGTTGGCAGCACAGTGATTGTACAGACATGTAAAAACAGAGATAACAAGGTGGAGTAATTCAGACATCAATATATTGTTCTGGTGATCTAATACCGCGTCCATATCTGGTGATTGTCTACCCATGTAGAGAGGTGTGTGTTGACCGTGGTTGCTCTCAGTTTTCTTGCTGTGAGTTGTTATCCCTCTGTGTATCATCGCACACTCATCATGGTCAGGGGCTTCCTGCTGACTCCGTCTCTACAGGGTCAATGTGTTGCACTTTGGTTTGAGCAGCTCCGGTTCTGTCACAGTGTAGCAGCAAGTTGTGGGAACGGAGCTGGTTTATATTCTAAGAGTCTTCACGGGTGCCCAGGTATTTGTGTCTGAATTCCTGACTCACCCTGACTGGTGTCTAAAACCCCACACTCTGTTTGGGGAATCATCTGCGAGTATTTGTACAGCTGCTATCAGCCCCTATCCAGATGGGCCGAATGGTGGAGCATGTGCAGTTGAAAGAACAAACTGTCGTTTCAGTCTCGCTCAGATGGTGGTGAAGGGCCTCGGCCGACTGTGCATAGGGCTTGGACAATGTGCTGTCTCCCTGCAATGTTGGAGGATTGGGGGCAATCCTACTGGTCCCAGCCTATAGAACACAGTCCATTAACCCACCCAATGGGATCAGCTCCTGGAGATACTTCAGTGCCCCTCATCTTCACTGTGTAAGCTCACCCTGACATTAACTATAACCAATAATGCTAAACTCTTCCAGATCTCCTATTCGAATCACAAACAGCCTGATTTGTCTTGTAGATGGTAAGAACTGCCAATACTGGAGTCAGGGACAAAACCGTGTGGAGCTGGAGGAACACAGCAGGCCAGGCGGCATCAGAGGAGCAAAGTTAATGTTTCGGGCTGGGACCTATCTTGCAGACCTGAAACGTCAGATTTTCTGCGCCCGCTGATGCTGCCTGGCCTGTCAGTGAGTTAATGAGTCCGAAAACACTGGGCTAGTATTTGAAGAGAGTAGGTGTGTGTGTGTGTGTGTGTGTGTGTGTGTGTGTGTGTGTGTGTGTGTGAGAGAGTGTGTATATGTGTGTGAGAGAGAGTGTGACATTTCCCCAGGGCAGGATTGACTGCCACGAGGGGCCATAGTTTTAAGGTGTTACGAGAAAGGTATAGAGGAGACGTCAGAGGGAGGTTCTTCACCCAGAGAGTTGTGAGCGCATGGAATAGTTTGCCAGTGGTAGCCGTGGAAGCGGAGTCATCAGTGACATTTAAGCGACTGCTGGACATGCACATGGACAGCAGTGAATTGAGGGGAATGTTGGTTAGGTTATTTTATTTTTGGATTAGGATTATTCCACGGCACAACATCGTGGGCCAAAGGGCCTGTACTGTGCTGTACTTTTCTATGTTCTATGACTGTGTGATTGTGTGTGTGAAAGTGTGTGTGTGTGTGTGTGTGTATGTGTGTGTGAGAGAGAGACAGAGAGAGAGAGAGTACGGGTGTGTGAATTGTTACAGGAATGTTTCACAATGAGGTGGGTGCTGCTGTCCCTAAGGGAAAGAAATCAACCGTCCTTACCCCAGTCTGTCCTTACCCCAGTCTGTCCTTACCCCAGTCTGTCCGTACCCCACTCTGTCCTTATGCCAGTCTGTCCTTACCCCAGTCTGTTCTTAGCCCAGTCTGTTCTCACCCCATTCTGTCCTTACCCCAGTCTGTCCTTACCCCATTCTGTCCTTACCCCACTCTGTCCTTACCCCAGTCTGTCCTTACCCCAGTCTGTCCTTACCCCAGTCTGTCCTTACTCCAGTCTGTCCTTGCCCCAGTCTGTCCTTGCCCCAGTCTGTCCTTACTCCAGTCTGTCCTTGCCCCAGTCTGTCCTTGCCCCAGTCTGTCCTTACCCCAGTCTGTCCTTACTCCAGTCTGTTCTTCCCCCAGTCTGTCCTTACCCCAGTCTGTCCTTACCCCAGTCTGTCCTTAATCCACTCTGTCCTTACCCCACTCTGTCCTTAATCCAGTCTGTCCTTACTCCCCTCTGTCCTTACCCCAGTCTGTCCTTACCCCAGTCTGTCCTTACCCCATTCTGTCCTTACCCCATTCTGTCCTTACCCCAGTCTGTCCTTACCCCAGCCTGTCCTTACTCCAGTCTGTCCTTGCCCCAGTCTGTCCTTGCCCTAGTCTGTCCTTACCCCAGTCTGTCCTTACTCCAGTCTGTCCTTGCCCCAGTCTGTCCTTGCCCCAGTCTGTCCCTACTCCAGTCTGTCCTTACCCACTCTGTCCTTACCCCATTCTGTCCTTACCCCAGTCTGTCCTTACCCCAGTCTGTCCTTGCCCCAGTCTGTCCTTGCCCCAGTCTGTCCTTACCCCAGTCTGTCCTTACCCACTCTGTCCTTACTCCAGTCTGTCCTTGCCCCAGTCTGTCCTTACCCCAGTCTGTCCTTACTCCAGTCTGTCCTTGCCCCAGTCTGTCCTTGCCCCAGTCTGTCCTTACCCCAGTCTGTCCTTACCCCCGTCTGTCCTTTTCCCCAATCTGTCATTACTTCAGTTTGTCCTTAATCCAGCCTGGCCTTGCCCTGACTGGCCTATGTGTCACTCCAAACCCACAGTAAGATATTTATTGCTGTCTTTGTAATAAATTCCAACAACTATACCATGAATGAATAATGAAGTAAATGTACCCATCGCACTTTGGCTCTAGTCTTTCTGCCAAGTTATCTCTCGGGAACTTGTGCCTGTAACATAAGACATTTGCAGTCATCATGCACCCATCCATGGAGCTGTGTGCTGTCAATGTGTCTCGTTACACGGATATCTGGGAATGGGACATTGTGTTTTCTGTGTCCAGCTTCTATTTCCTTCGATAAAATTCCAGAGCTCTGAATCATGACGAGTGTCTTAAATAAAAGTTTCAAGTCAGAGAAGGGAGAAAAAAATCTCCAAAGTTGCTTTTCCTGTGGAACGGACAGCTGGAAAATTCACGTCCGCCGATCTTTGGGATCTCTCCATGCCTGAGGTTCTGTGTTGTGGAGGTTGGAAAGGGAATGAGTTTTCCTGAGTACGTTGTGTTTCTCCGGACTGAGGATCTGCTTCTGTCTAGGAGCTGATGTCATTCGCGACTACATAGCTCTGAGTTGATGAGTGTATACCAGGTGGAGGCTGAATTTATAGAACAGTCATCAGCAAAACACGTCCCACTCACGCATAGTGACTGCAGGAATCGCACTCTCTTCCCTCTCTCCTCTCAGTTCCACCCTCCCTGTATCTTTGGTGTGGGGTTTGAATTCTGGGCTGTCAGCTCTTACACGGAGAGAGAATCTTTCTGCTTTGAAGTGGAAGACAACGCCGGGGAGGTAGGCTTTTTGGACGCTTTTGCAAGCTTTCCTCCTCTTCAGTCCCAAGCGAGTGCGGAGTTGAAACTGCCTATTCCGTTCATTCAGATGTGAGCGGCGCTTTTGGGAGCTGTAGGGAAAGCTGGGTTTTAATGCGCTGGGGCTAATCAGGCAGACAGCACCTTGCTTTCCAGGACACGTTATGGAGGTGGAAGGGTTGTGCGTGTGCAGTTCATTCCTGGCTGGTGGAGAGAGACATTAGCAAAGTGGAATCCTGCTGTGGCCTTGCTCCTAGCCAGGAGACAGGCTGAGATTGTGCAGTGTGTAACTGTTTGTCTCCTGCTGGCTGCAGACTGACAGCAATGTACCTCACTGACCAGGGAGAGCCGTCAAATTACCCTGTTTACTTTCAAAATTCATGCTCCAAATTTCTTTCTGTCCACCTGCAAGGATTTTTCATATTCGTTCATGGGACATGACCACCTCTGGCTGGGCCCAGCATTTATCACCCGTCCCTAGTTGCCCCCCTTGAGAAGGTGGGGGTGAGTTGCCTTCTTGAACCTTTGCAGCCCATGAGCTGACCCACAATGCCCTTAGGGAGGGAATTCCAGGATTTTGTCCCAGTGACAGTGAGGGAACAGCGATATATTGCCACGTCAGGATGGTGAGTGGCTCGGAGGGGAACTTGCAGGGGGTGGGGTTCCCATGCATCTGCTGCCCCTTGTCCTTCTGGATGGAAGTGGTCGTGGGTTTGGAAGGTGCTGCCTGAGGATCTTTGGTGAGTTTCTGCAGTGCATCTTGTAGATAGTACACACTGCTGCGACTGAGTGTCGGGGGTGGAGGGAGTGGGATGTTTGTGGATGTGGTGTCAATCTGGTGACAAGCTTCTTGAGTGTTGTTGGGGCTGCACTCATCCAGGCAAGTGGGGAGTATTCCATGACACTCCTGACTTGTGCCTTGTAGATGGTGGACCGGCTTTGGGGAGTCAGGAGGTGAGTTACTCGCTGTAGTATTCCCAGCTTCTGGCCTGCTCCTGTAGCCGCTGTGTTAATGTGGTGAGTCCAGTTGAGTTTCTGGTCAATGGTAACCCCCAGGATGTTGATAGTGGGGGATTCAGTGATGGTAACACCATTGAATGTCAAGGGGCAGTGGTTAGATTGTCCCTTATTGGTGATGGTCATAGCCTGGCATTTGTGCAGCACAAATGTTATTTGCCAATTATCAGCGTCTCCAAGACAATTTGCAATAAATGCTGCCCTAACCAGTGATGCCCACATCCTATGAACAGCTAAAGAAAAACCCCACACAGTGGGACAATGCAGCAAGGATGATGGGGTATTTGTGACCATATTGAAGAATGGGGTCTACTGAATGTTAGTTATGGATGGCACGGTGGCTCAGTGGTTAACACTGCAGCCTCACAGCACCAGGGACCCGGGTTCGATTCCAGCCTCGGGCAACTGTCTGTGTGGAGTTTGTACGTTCTCCCCGTGTCTGCGTGGGTTTGCTCCGGATGCTCTGGTTTCCTCCCACAGACCAAAGAATGTGCAGGTTAGGGTGGATTGGCCATGCTAAACTGCCCGTAGTGTTCAGGGAGGTGCAGGTTAGGGCGGGATAGCCATGGGGAATGTGGGGCCGTGGGGATGGGTTTAGTGGAATGCTGTGAAGGAGCAGTTTGGGCCAAATGCCCTATTTCCATGCTGTAAGGATTCTATGTTTCGCAAAGTGGAAAAGGGAGGAAGGATTGGGTGAGTTAGAATCAAATCAGGAAAAGGAAGAAATCAAGAGAGGGAAAGGCTATTTGGGGTAATTGAGAAAGGAAAAATGCATCTTATTTAATTAAATTTGACACATGTAAAACCTTACCAAATATTTTGTTACCTGAAGGAATTGGATTCCGTACTGTTAAGTGTTCACTTTCTCGAGTAGAGAAATGTATTAATACTCATCATTAATGCTTGGTGAGGAGGTTAGTTCATAGAACATAGAACATAGAACATTACAGCACAGTACAGGCCCTTCGGCCCTCGCTGTTGTGCCGACCTGTCATACCGATCTCAAGCCCATCTAACCTACACTATTCCATGTACGCCCATGTGCTTGTCCAATGACGACTTAAATGTACCTAAAGTTGGCAAATCTACTACCGTTGCAGGCAAAGCGTTCCATTCTCTTACTACTCTCTGAGTAAAGAAACCACCTGTGACATCTGTCCTATATCTTTCACCCCTCAATTTAAAGCTATGCCCCCTCGTGCTTGCCGTCACCATCCTACGAAAAAGGCTCTCCCTATCCACCCTATCTAACCCTCTGATTATTTTATATGTTTCAATTAAGTTCTGCATCTCTCCCCTCTCACCTTCAAGTGTTGAATCAACCACAGACAATTACATCTTGTAACTTATGGGCAATTAATTTCAAAATACAACATGCAGGTTCAGATCAAACAAAAAGAAAGTGGAATCCTGAAACAGAAGCAGAAAGTGTGGGAGAACTGCAGTCAGTTTGGAGGCAGCAGTGGAGAGAGTCAAAGGGAGCGAGAGAGAGAGAGAGAGAGTTACTGTTTCGAGTGCAGTGAGCCCTCTTCCGAACTAGACGTCACTTTTCATTCTCTGGTTCTGAAGAGAAGTCTGACTAGATCCGAAATGTTAGCTGTGTTTTCTCGCCACAGATGCTACCAGGCCCTACTGAGTTTCTCCAGCACTTTTTGTTGAGGAGGTTCGGGTATTGTTTTAAGATACTTATTTTCACAAAGTGAACTTTGGAACAGTACATTTAGTCCAGAACCTTGAGACAATTTTGCAATTCATGAAGGATCTCTTCCTTAACAGAGGTTTCTAGATGATCTGTTCATTATTTCACACACCATTGCTTTTAGAGCAAATTCTGGCCCATTGTATTTAAATATCACTCAGCTCTTCCCTCCCACCCAAACTGTCATTCAAAAGATCATGGATTCAAGGCCCACTCCAGAGATGTAAGTATGTTATTTCAGGCCTGCTCCTTACCAGGACAGGGCTGATGGAATGCTGTGCTGTTAGAGGCACTGTTGTGACCAGGTTGGGGAACACTATTTTGAAGAGCAGATGTGTTCTTATAGAATCATAGAGTTATATCATACAGAAGGAGGCCTATCGCGTCTGTACCAGCTCCTGAAACAGCTACTCAGTTAGCCGAGCTTCCCAATCCTACCTCCACAGCCCTCTAACATCATCCCTATCAAATATATATACAGCTGCAGTCAGAAACCTCCTGTGGAATCCACGTCCCCCACTCTCCCAGGGAGCCCATTCCAAATCCTAACGCCTCTCGCAGTAAATGAGTTTCTCCTCATCTCGCTCCTAGCTCTCATACTGATAGTGTTGAAATTGTGACCCCCCAGTTCCTGACATACCAACCAATGGAAACAGAATATCCTTCTTTATCCTCTCAGTACTGTTCATAATTTTGAACTCCTCAGTAAGGTCACCTCTTTAATCTTCTCTGCTCCAAGGAGAATAAGCCCAATCTCTCGAACCTTTTCTTTATATCTAAGATCCCTCATTCCTGGTAAACCTCTTTTTACTCTCTCCAGGGCTTTATCATCCTTCCTTGGTCTCCTTTTCTGAGGAAGGATGCTGTTGCTCTCGAGGGAGCGCAGCGAGGGTTTACCAGGCTTATCCCAGGGATGGCGGGACTGACGTGGGAGGAGAGGCTGACTCAGTTGGGATTGTTTTCTCTAAAGGTCAGACAAATGAGGGGGGCTCTCACAGAGACTTACAAAATTCTAACAGGCCTGGACAGGGTTGATGCAGGGAGGATGTTCCCGATGGTGGGTGTTTCCCGATCCAGGGGTCACAGTATGAGGATTTGGGGTGGACCATTTTAGACGAAGATGAGGAGACATTTCTTCACCCACAGAGTGGTGAGCCTGTGGGATTCATTACCACAGGAAGTAGTTGATGCCAAAACCATAAGTCCATAAGACATAAGACATAGGAGTGGAAGTAAGGCCATTCAGCCCATCAAGTCCACTCCGCCATTTAATTCATGGCTGATTGGCATTTCAACACCACTTCCCTGCACTCTCCCCGTAGACCTTGATTCCTTCTGAGATCAAGAATTTGTCGATCTCTGCCTTGAAGGCATCCAATGTCCCGGCCTCCACTGCACTCTGCGGCAAAGAATTCCACAAGTCCACCACTCTCTGGCTGAAGAAATGTCGTCTCATTTCAGTTTTAAGTTTACCCCCTCTCATTTTAAGGCTGTGCCCATGGCTCCTAGTCTCTCCACCTAACGGAAACAACTTCCTAGCGTCCACCCCTTCTAAACCATACATTATCTTGTAAGTTTCTATTAGATCTCCCCTCAACCTTCTAAACTCTAATGAGTACAATCCCAGGATCCTTAGCCGTTCATGATACGTTAAACCTACCATTCCAGGGATCATCCATGTGAATCTCCGCTGGACACGCTCCAGGGCTAGTATGTCCTTCCTGAGGTATGGGGCCCAAAATTGGACACAGTATTCTAAATGGGGCCTAGAGCTTTATAAAGCCTCAGAAGCACATCACTGCTTTTATATTCCAACCCTCTTGAGATAAACGACAACATTACATTTGCTTTCTTAATTACGGACTCTACCTGCAAGTTAACCTTTAGAGAATCCTGGACCAACACTCCCAGATCCCTTTGCACTTCTGATTTGCGAATTTTCTCACCATTTAGAAAATAGTCCATGCCTGTATTCTTTTTTCCAAAGTGCAAAACCTCACATTTACTCAAATTGAATTTCATCAGCCATTTCCTGGACCACTCTCCTAAACTGTCTAAATCTTTCTGCAGCTTCCCCACCTCCTCAGTACTACCTGTCTGTCCACATATCTTCATATCATCGGCAAACTTTGCCAGAATGCCCCCAGTCCTTTCATCCAGATCATTAATACATAAGATGAACAGCTGTGGCCCCAACACTGAACCCTGCGGGACTCCACTTGTCACCGATTGCCATTCCGCAAAAGAGCCTTTTATCCCAACTCTCTGCCTTCTGTCAGACAGCCAATCCTCAATCCAAGCCAGTAGCTCACCTTGAACACCATGGGCCCTCACCTTGCTCAGCAGCCTCCCGTGAGGCACCGTATCAAAGGCCTTTTGGAAGCCTAGATAGATAACATCTACTGGGTTTCCCTGGTCCAACATACTTGTTACCTCTTCGAAGAATTCTAACAGGTTTGTCAGGCACGACCTCCCCTTACCAAAACCATGCTGACTTGTTCTAATCCGGCCCTGTACTTCCAGGAATTTAGAAATCTCATCCTTGACAATGGATTCTAGAATTTTACCAACTACCGAGATTAGGCTAATCAGCCTGTAATTTTACATCTTTTGCCTTGATTCTTTCTTAAACAAGGGGGTTACAACAGCAATTTTCCAATAATCTGGGATTTTCCCTGACTCCAGTGACTTTTGAAAGATCACAACCAAAGCTTCCGCTATTTCCTCAGCCACCTGCCTCAGAACTCTAGGATGTAGCCCATCGGGGCCAGGAGATTTATCAATTTTTAGACCCTTTAGCTTTTCTAGCACTTTCTCTTTTGTAATGCCTACCGTACTCAACTCTGCCCCCTGGATCTCCGTAATTGTTGGCATACTACTCATGTCTTCCACTGTGAAGACTGACGCAAAGTACTTATTAAGATCTTCAGCTATTTCCTTATCTCCCATCACTAGCATTCCAGTATCAATTTGGAGCGGCCCAATGTCTACTTTTGCCTCACGTTTGTTTCTTATGTACTGAAAGGAGCTTTTACTATCATTTCTAATATTACTAGCTAGCCTACCTTCATATTTGATCCTCTCCTTCCTTATTTCTCTCTTTGTTATCCTCTGTTTGTTTTTGTAGCCTTCCCAATCTTCTGATTTCCCAGTGCTCTTGGCCACTTTATAGGCTGCCTCTTTTTTTTTGATATATTTCCTGACTTCCTTTGTCAGCCATGGCTGTCTAATCCCACCCCGGATAATCTTTCTTTTCTTTGGGATGAACCTCTGTACTGTGTCCTCAATTACGCCCAGAAACTCCTGCCATTGTTGCTCTACTGTCTTCCCCGCTAGGCTCTGCTTCCAGTCAATTTTCGTCAATTCCTCTCTCATGCCCCTGTAATTACCTTTATTTAACTGTAACACCATTACATCCGATTTTGCCTTCTCTCTTTCAAACTGCAGACTGAACTCTACCATATTATGATACCATATTGAAGAGGTAACTAGATACAGCACTTGGGGGGGATGGGATCAAAGGTAATGGGGAGAAAGCAGGATTAGGCTGTTGAGTTGAATGATCAGCCATGATCGTGAAGAATGGTGGAGCAGGCTCGAAGGGCCGAATGGCCTCCTCCTGCTGCTATCTTGTACGTTTCTATGTATCTATGTTAAATAAGGTGCCCAGAGCTGAACACAATACTCCAAATGTGGTCTGACCAATGATTTGCTGAGGTGTAGTATCACTTCCTTGCTTTTGTACTCTTATGCCACTATTTATAAACGAAGGATCCTATAAACCTTCTTAACAACTATTTCAACTTGCCCGGCCACCCTCAGAGAATCAGTGAACCCCGAGGTCCCTCTGCTCCTGAACTCCCCTCAAAGTTATACCATTGAACCTGTAGGTTTCTACCCGCTATTTCTTTCTGGTGCCTGGTCTGTACCACTCAGAGGGCACTATGGGTAACGATGATCTGGTTGTTAATCTGATGACTGTTTGATGAGTTTCCCTTGTGCTTTCTTGTAGATGTGGTGCACACCCAGGGCCCTTTGGACGGGAGTTTGTACGCCAAAGTAAAGAAGAAGGATTCAACCGATGGCACAGCCAATCCAGTTACTGCCAACGGTATTCCCTTACCGGGGGTGCCCAACCACATTGAGCACACCCTCTCGGTGAGCAGTGATTCAGGTAACTCCACCGCCTCTACCAAAACCGACAAGACTGACGAACCACCTGCCGCCAGTGTCCAGGGCATCACGCCAGAGGAGCGGAGAGAACTTGCTCACCTGCTGAGTGGTTTCGGGCTGGACGGTGAGGTGCCCATGCACACCCGGGCCGCTGGGCTGGCCGTCTCCACTGCGGCGCGCCACGTGCTGGTGCCTGCCCAGGTCCACGTCAACGGAGACCTGCCATTGGCCAGTGCTGAGCGGGAAACAGACATTCTGGACGATGACCTGCCCAACCATGACCTGAACAGTATTGACAGCGTGGGGACCCTCTCTTCCTTTGACGGTGCCTACCCTTCAGCCACGGGGGAGGCAAACTACCGCGAGTCTCCCCCCATGGACCGGACCGCGCTCGTGTCCAACGGTCCACCATTAGGTTACACCAACAAACTTCAGCGAGGGGGTTACGGTGAGCCAGAGCTGGTGGAGTCGGGTTACACCAAGAACATCCCAAGGAGCAGCAGCCTCATACAGACCAACCAAACCCCATCCCCGAGGGGTCACTTGGTTCCTGTCATCTCCAGCCCTCAGCCAGTCACTTACACAATGCCAAGCTGTGTCCAGCAACCTCAGACTGCCATTGTTCAACCGTCCTACCCAACCGCACCGAACGCCATGTACCGCTCGCAATCATTCAGTGCGCCTGACAGCTCCAGGCATGATCCAGTGCCCCAGACGCCAATGCGCAGTACCAGCAGCAGAGACGCTGTGCAAAGAGGCCTGAGCAGCTGGCAGCAGCCGGACAGCTGGTCACCACCATACCCACAGGCCAACGGACTACCTGACGGACCCAGTGGCGCTTTGAGAACCCAGAGCCCACAGCACAGCAGTTCCGAACCCACTCTGCAAAGCCATAACATCCCAGAGTTCCCAAGGATGGCCTCTCAGCAGGAGATTGAACAGTCCATTGAGGCCCTCAACATCCTCATGCTAGACCTCGACCCTTCCTTGTCTCACGCACAAAGGTTTCAGAATAAGCCTGCTCCACATCTCCATCCCCCTGACCATCGGGACAGCACCCAGACATCCTCCAACACTGCTATATCTGCTAATCTGCATACGCCAACCCAACCATTGGCACGCACGGCTGACCTAACTTATCAGGGCTCACCAGGACAAGATCAGAGACACGTGGACAATGGCCCACAGAGTGCCTTCCCCCCTCAAGAGCAACAGTATAACCCTGGCAGTGCCTATTACCCAAACTATGGCCACCTCAGCCAGCCGACACAGCCAGCTAGCACCACAGTCACAAGCTATGGCCGAGGTCTCAGCACCAAATCATCATCTCTGGATCCATCATTCACTCCTTACAGTGGACCCACTTCCCCATCCTACTCCATGCCACAGGCTCCAGTCAAGTCTGCCAGCTTTGATGGCATCGCGAGGATGCCTGAGGAAGAACATTATAACCTGGAGGGACTGGTGGCTCAGCGGGTGGCAGGTAAGAGCTGTCAGCTTGTCCCGCCGGGCAGGGCATCAACAGGACAAGTCAAAGTATTGTCAGGAACAGAAATGAGGTGGATGTCAATCGCAGATTTAAGAAACCTGTAGATTACAGAAGGAGACATCCCAGTTGAAGCAGCGAGGCAAGGTTCCCAGAGTTTGAGGAGGGAGTGAATGTTGATGGGGGGGTGGTCTCACAGTTTGAGGAGTGAGGGAGGGAGTGAAGAGGGAGGGAGCAGTCGGGATGAGGTGGTACAGAGGGTGATGTAATGAGTCTTGGCTGGTACAAGGGCAGGGTACAGGGAGTGTATTCCGATGGAGATGCCCACTTGAAGCAGGACGCAGGTGGAGCTGTGTATTTTTGAAAGGTTTTTCTGAACCAGATGTGGAAGCCGAGTGGGAGGGTGTAGCAGTGAGGAAATGGCGAAGCAGGCTTGGGTGGGCCTCGCCACTTCGGGGACCATGTTACCAGAATTCATCCAATCCACCAATCAAAGCCGAGAGATTTAGGGCATTCAAGGTGGAACGTTTAAAACAGCACATCCTCAGGAACCCGTCCTGATTTCCCGATATTACACAGCCCTTCCTCATCTCCTTCCTGACGGCTTCCCAATGGGATCCCAGTCTCTGCAGGTCAGAAACCTGATTGTCCTCTGGCAAATGGTGATTTGTGAGGAGATTCTCTGCTGCGCATTTCCATTTGGAGCCTGGAATGGGACAAAGTCAGGGACCCGAGGAAATTTGGAGACTTGCTTTGGATCCCAGGAAACAAAATGAGAATGTGGGGGTGAGGGTCTGCGTGGAGTCCAGGGAGTTTGCACAAATGGAGGGGAATCGTGCCTATGGCCTAAATACCACAGGGAAGGCAGGATAGAGGGAGAGCAAGAGGCAGGTTGACCTGTTTGGGGGTGAAAGCAGGGAAGTGAGTCTGTTGAGGTCGAAAGATTTATCATAGAATCCCTTCAGTGTAGAAGCAGGCCATTCAGCCCATCAGGTCCACACTGATCCTCTGAAGAGCATCCCACGCAGGCACACCACCCTTCTCTATCCCTGTAACCCCACATTTCCTATGGCCAACCTACCTAGCCTGCACACCCCTGAACACTACAGGCAATTTAGCATGGCCGATCCACCTAGCCTGCACATCTTTGGACTGTGGGAGGAAACCGGAGCACCTGGAGGAAACCCACGCAAACATGGGGAGAATGTCCAAACTCCACACTGTCGCCTGAGGCTGGAATTGAACCCGGGTCCCTGGAGCTGTGAGGCAGCAGTGTTAATCACTGAGCTACTGTGCTGCCCAGGACAGGGTTATTTTGAGGGAAATTGGAGGATGGAGCGAACTGAGGGCTTTTGGAGAAAAGTGAAGAGTGGGGGACGGTGGGAAAGGAGGAAATGGTGGGTAGGATTCTGAGAGATTGGAGGATGGGGAAGCAGGATTGTAAGAAATGGGAAGAGGATGGACCGGGGGATGTAATTCCACCTGGACTGAGAGGCCCTGATGGAGACAACATACTTGAATAGTCAGGATGTAACTATGCTCCAATTATTGCTCATGGAGGGCAGAATTAGAGCCATGTGATGCCCCTGCAGTCTAATAGCTGTTGGAGCTTGCGGTCCAGGCTCACTTGTGAAGATTCACAGTGCCTCATGGGTATTAACACAGGGCAACATGTTGACAATTTGCTCAGATGATCAGATGGGACTGGGAGGAAAGAGTTGAAGACAGTCCAACTCCCCATAAACTGGCTGAATGGGGATCGAATATTTCAGGATGTCATGCCAGGGTGTGGTATTGCTTCTATATTCATCTGTGAGAGCCCGTGCAGTTCAACTGCCCCTCCATAGCTCTGTGCTCTGAACTTTGAGTTAATTGTAGAGTATATAGGCACCATATTTTCAAACGGGAATTTTAGGCCGTAAGGTGTAGGAGCAGCTGTAGGCCATTCGGCCCGTCGTGTCTGTGCTGCCATTCAATGTGATCATGGCTGATCTGATCAACCTCAACTGCAGTTTCTTGCCATTTCCCTCGAAGGCTCCATTCCCTTACTGACTAAAAATCTCAGTATCTCAGCCTCGAATTTACTTAGCGACCCAGCCTCTGTGGTAAAGAATCTGACAGATTCACCCCGCTCTGAGAAAAGAAATTCCCCCTCACCCTCACTCTGTCCTAAATATGTGTGACTCCTTTCTCTGAGATGACGCCCTCAGGCCCTGGACTCCCCCATGTGGGAAACAACCTCTCCACATCTCACCTGTCACGGCCCCCTAAGAATCAGGTACGTTGTAACAAGGTCCCCTCTCATTCTTGTGCACTCCAGTGAATACAGCCTTCCCAAATTCCAACCTTCCCTCATAAGTCAGACCCTCCACAGCCGGGATCAGTGAGTGGACATTTCCTGGATTGTCTCCAATACCAGTATACATTTCCTTCAATGAGAGGCTCAAAACTGTTCACAGTATTCTAGTTGTGTTCTGACCAGCACCTTGTATCATTTTAGCAAAATCTCCTGACTTTTACAGCCCATTCCTTTTGAAATAAAGGCCAACATTCTCATTGCCTGCTGAATTTGGATAGTAGCTTTGTGTGATTTCTGGATGAGGACACCCAGATATTTCTGTGTTACTGCTTTCTGAACTAAAGACAAAACCTGCCAAAATGTATAACCTGACATTGTCCCACATTATATCCCATCTGCTGAGCTTTCACCCACATTATTAACCTGTTTATATCCCTCTGCAGACTCTCTGTGTCATCCTCACCACCTTCTGTCCCACCTCACTTTGTGTCACTCACAAACTCGGCTGCAGTCCATTCATTTTCCTCATCCCAGTCATTACACTCTACCAATCCTTCAGCTCATCATTCTCCTGGCTAAGTACGATTTCGCACTTCTCTTCCCTCCCGTTGCCCCATACTTTCTTCCCGTCTCCCCTCACTCCACACCGCTCCCTTTATTTCTCTCAACCCTCCCTCAAACCACCTGCCCCTCTCTTGAACCACCTGCCTCTCCCTCACCCTCTCTGCTTTTCCATTCTCTCACTGTGTCACCCACCTCTCTCTTGCTCCCCTTGCAACCAACACCATGCCCCCCCAAATCCCTGCTGCCTTTCCATCTCCTGGCTCCTGTGATCAATTTATCATTCTAGTTTTGAGGTGAAATTTTATTTACGAAGGCTATAAAGAGACCAAGGAAAGGTGCAAACTGGACTTCAGTTACAGCCGGAACACGATCTCACTGAATGGTGTGTTCATCCAACAGAGTCTTCTTCAGGACTCTTCCTGTTTCGCATTCCCGCACCCACTCCTCTCCCCAGGTTCTGAAATCTCCTTCCTTTTCCTAACCTCCTTCATTTCACATTTCTGCAGTTTCCCTTTTTAACCATTTTTTTAAACAGCAGTGCTACATACGACCAGCTGTGAAAGATCAAAAGAAATCAGTGAAGATGAGAGGACTGAGAGACACCAGTCAGTGTACAGATATCTCCCTGAGAGGGGACTGAGAGACACCAGTCAGTGTACAGATGTCTCCCTGAGAGGGGACTGAGAGACACCAGTCAGTGAACAGATATCTCCCTGAGAGGGGACTGAGAGACACCAGCCAATGTACAGATGTCTCCCTGAGAGGGGACTGAGAGACACCAGTCAGTGTACAGATGTCTCCCTGAGAGGGGACTGAGAGACACCAGTCAGTGTACAGATATCTCCCTGAGAGAGACCAGCCAGTGTACAGATATCTCCCTGAGAGAGACCAGCCAGTGTACAGATATCTCCCTGAGAGAGACCAGCCAGTGTACAGCTATCTCCCTGAGAGAGACCAGCCAGTGTACAGATATCTCCCTGAGAGAGACCAGCCAGTGTACAGCTATCTCCCTGAGAGAGAGACAGAGGGTGATCTGAGAGAGACCAGCCGGTGTACAGCTATCTCCCTGAGAGAGACCAGCCAGTGTACAGCTATTTCCATGAGGGAGATCAGGCAGTGTACAGATATCTCCCTGAGAGAGACCAGCCAGTGTACAGATATCTCCCTGAGAGAGACCAGCCAGTGTACAGCTATCTCCCTGAGAGAGACCAGCCAGTGTACAGATATCTCCCTGAGAGAGACCAGCCAGTGTACAGATATCTCCCTGAAAGAGACCAGCCAGTGTACAGCTATCTCCATGAGAGAGACCAGGCAGTGTACAGATATCTCTCTGAGAGACACCGGACAGTGTACAGCTATCTCCCTGAGAGAGACCAGCCAGTGTACAGCTATCTCCCTGAGAGACACCAGCCAGTGTACAGATATTTCCCTGAGAGAGACCAGCCAGTGTACAGCTATCTCCCTGAGAGAGAGAGACCAGCCAGTGTACAGATATCTCCCTGAGAGAGACCAGCCAGTGTACAGATATCTCCCTGAGAGAGACCAGCCAGTGTACAGATATCTCCCTGAGAGAGATAGAGATGAAGTTCAAGCAGACCATATCCTGACCTTGGCCTGTTTGCTGTGCATGTACCTCCCATTTTCAATGCTTTTTCTCCATATGCTTCACTGGTCTGTCTCTGCTCTCCATCATGCGACTTTCATTCCTTCCCTCCAGAATACAACGCTCGGATCCAGGGAATTAACCACAACATCAGCCTTTCTCCATCTTACCAGCGTCAGAGATCTCACACTTTCTCTGGTTTGTTCCTGCTTTCCTGGTTTTTGGTTTTGCATGCTCCTTGTTTGCTCAACTGATGACAGAGCTTGCCTAATGCATGCTGGGCTTGTTACTTCGCCATCCGCTGCTGACAGCTTCACATGGCCTTGTTAAACTGCTCATGTAGGGGGAAACCTGGAATTACTGAGGCAACAAAACATTCTCTAGGCGGTATTGAGAACAGCCAAATGCACACTTCTAATAGAGAGAGACTCCTTCATAACAGGAACCCTGATATAGGGAACTGGATGGGAACACTCCGTCTGGGACAGGGATCCCGATAGAAAGACTCCCTCTGGGGCAGGGATCCCGATAGGGAGGCTCCCTCTGGGGCAGGGATCCCGATAGAGAGGCTCCCTCTGGGACAGGGATCCCGATAGAGAGAGTCCCTCTAGACCAGGGATCCCGATAGAGAGACTCCCGCTGGGACAGGGATCCTGATAGAGTGAGTCCCTCTGGAACAGGGATGCTGATAGAGAGAGTCCCTCTGGGACAGGGATCCCGATAGAGAGAGTCCCTCTAGACCAGGGATCCCGATAGAGAGACTCCCACTGGGACAGGGATCCCGATAGAGTGAGTCCCTCTGGAACAGGGATCCTGATAGAGAGAGTCCCTCTGGGACAGGGATCCCGATAGGGAGAGTCCCTTTGGGACAGGGATTCCGATAGAGAGACTCCCTCTGGAACAGGGATCCCGATAGAGAGGCTCCTTCTGGAACATGGATCCTGATAGAGAGGCTCTCGGTGGGACAGGGATCCCGATAGAGAGGCTCTCGGTGGGACAGGGATCCCTATAGACAGACTCCCTCTGGGACAGGGATCCCGATGACAGTCTTCCTTTGGGAGCAAAGGAAATAAAGGCAGTGCTGGAGAAACTCAGCAGGCCTGGAGATATCTGTGGAGACAGATACAGCGTGAATGTTTCTAGTCTGATATGACTCTTCTGCAGAACATTGTTTTTGATTGATTGATGGGATGGTTAGCGAGAATTTATTGCCTGTCCCTACTTGCCCCCTTGAGAAGGTGGGGGTGAGCTGCTTTCTTGACCCGCTGCAGTCCATGTGCTGTGGGTTGACCCACAATGCCCTTAGGGAGGGAATTCCAGGATTCTGACCCAGTGACAGTGAAGGAACAGCGATATATTTCCAAGTCAGGATGGTGAGTGGCTCGGAGGGGAACTTGCAGGGGGTGGGGTTCCCATGTATCCGCTGCCCCTTGTCCTTCCAGATGGAAGTGGTGATGGGTTTGGAAGGTGCTGCCTGAGGATCTTTGGTGAGTTTCTGCAGAGCATCTTGTAGATAGTACACACTGCTGCTACTGACTGTCGGGGTTGCTGCCTGAGGATCTTTGGTGTTTATGTGGTGAGTCCAACTGAGTTTGTGATCCATGGTAACCCCCAAAATGTTGATAATGTGGGATCCATTGATGTTGACACTATTGAATGTCAAGGGGTGATAATTAGATTCTTTCTCTTTGGTGATAGTGATAATGATCGCGTACTCGCCATGAGGCTCATATTTTAATTCAGATTTTTATTGAGTTTGAATTCCACCGTCTGCATGGAGGCATGTTTGAAGGATGATGAGCAGGGTACAGTGATTGGGTTTAACCCTGCCCATCACCCACGCAGGATTCATTCTCTGGCCTGCATCTGCCTTGTGGCTTCTCCCTGCTCCAGACCCTGTGAAGAGAAATGAGAACGGCATCTCCTGACTCAGTGCACAGGGAAACCTCCTCATTCAGCCCGAAATGGCTCCATCAGCAGTTTGACATTTACATGCCCTCCATCCCCCTGCATTCTTCAATCTTCCGATTCATCAGTCAGTTTTATTTTTGTTTGTCCTTGGTCTCTCAAACAGCCCTTTCTCTAAATTAATTTAAATTCTGTTGAGCCTGGTCATCCCCCCCACAGGCCAGCTGCAGCTTTTATTTTGAGTTGCCGCTTAAATGGCAAGAAAGAAGGCTTCAGAAAGAAACTGAATTCCACTGGCAGTACATATCAGCCTTTGTGTTAGGCAGCTCCCCCCACTCTCTACATATCTTCGCACTCAGTAAGACTACGGCCTTGTTCCACTGAGCTACAGTTTGCATTTTAATATTCATCAGTCTTACGTAGAACGAGCAGGATTCTTAAAGAAGACGGACCAGTCCCAGCAACAAGGGACTCCATCTCCAGAGAAACACGGAGACTGGGATTGTACATCGAGTGGAGACTGTGAGACACCATTGATCCACAAGATCAAACCTACGCAGGGTATAGTGACAGGAGAGTCCGTCTCCAGGCTGACGGTGAACAGAAAGTGGGCCAGAGGGAGAGATGAAGAGAATTTTGATTTTTTTCTCTCAGTGGCTCAGTGATCACTAACCCCTCAGATTTAAAGGGCAGTGGAAATAGAATCAATTTTCAAAAAGGAATTAGGACAAATGCTTGAGAAGGAAACATTGGCAGATCAATGGGAAAGGGAGTGGAATGAATTGGATAATTCATACAAAAAGCTGGAATGGTCTCAATAAGCTCCTCATGTGCTGCCCCTGCCCTGGGGGTGTTTGATGGGGACAGTGTAGAGGGAGCTTTACTCTGTATCTAACCCCGTGCCGCCACTGCCCTGGGAGTGTTTGATGGGGGACAGTGTAGAGAGAGCTTTACTCTCTATCTAACCCCGTGCTGTCCCTGTCCCTGGGAGTGTTTGATGGGGGACAGTGCAGAGGGAGCTTTACTCTGTATCTAACCCTGTGCTGTACCTATGCTGGGAGTGTTTGATGAGGACAGTTTAGAGGGAGCTTTCCTTTCTGTTTAGCTTTACTGTGTATCCCAGGGAATGGTCCTATCCTTGTTTTAGGTCATCTGCACTTCCCAGCTTTGGGTCTTTCTTTGAGCACCATTTAAAGACTGGGTTTGGAATATTGATGATAAAAGTGACATCTATGTCCGATGGTCAAAATATACCTCCGTTCCTTCACTGTCTCTGGGCCAGAATCCTGGAATTCCCTCCGTAAGGGACGTGGACTGCAGCAGCTCAAGAAGGCAGCTCACCCCACCTTCTCAAGGAGCAACTAGAGTTGGGCAATAAATATAGAGACACTCATGTCCCTGAAAGAACATTTTTGAAAAATGATTCCAATTCTCCAATCTGCCATCAAACATCTTGTACCGTCTTAGTTCCCCATCCTCCAGTCCTGTCCTCTCCCCCAGTCAATCAGGCTTAAATTATAAAGGAGCTAACTGGGTGAGCATTGAGATTACTTTCTCTGCTCAAGAGGATTCAGGAGTGGGCGTGTGCCTTAAAATCAGGCCAGACTATCCTGAAACCAGGAGTCATGTTTTCCCATTAAAACTTTTCCCACTAGAACTTGCTGCTGCAAAATGCTGAGGAGGATTTGGGAGTCTGTAATCTGGGATTGACAGTTATTTTTGGGTTCACACTTTCATAGATAGCCAGCTTGCTGGGCTGAACGGCCTCCTGCAGTATTTAGTACACAGAAAGTAGTACGTGTGGTGCCTGATTCTCAGCGAAGTGTGTAACTGCTTTGATATGAGCTGTGAGGCAGGGCGTTGAGTTGGCAGCTGTTGGTCATCAGTCAGTGAATTGTTGTTCACATCCTGCCCTGGGATTTACATTCAGGCACACAATGATCACCGTTCAAGCAGAGGAATGCCCTCACCCTCCTGGCTTCTCGATTAGCTCCAGCATTTCCCAATGCTGGCTCCTTCAGTGACCTCGCCTCTAACTGAGCACAGGATCAGGATGACCCCAGCATCCATCCCGCTCTATAATACCCTACACAAACCTGAGTGCCTGTTTCTGATGGATCACTAGTCAATTTGCAGTAGTCCTGTTGCGCTCTTACACTCATACACACACACAGTCATACAGTCTTACACTCATACGCATACAGTCATACACACATACGGTTGTGCAGACATACACTCATACAGTCGTACAGATATACACTGATTCAGTAATACAGCTGTACAGCATGGAAACAGACTCTTTAGTCCAACTCATCCATGGCCGCACAGAGATCCTAAATAAACCTGGTCCCTTTTGCCAGCATTTGGCCCATGTCACTGTTATCCCTTCCTATTCACGTACCCATCCAGATGCCTTTTAAATGCTGTAACTGTACCAGCCCCCACCCCTTCCTCTGGCAGCTCATTCCATACACGCACCACCCTCTGTCTGAAAAAGTTGCCTCTCACGCCCCTTTTAAATCTCTCCCCTCTCACCTTAAACCTGTGCTGCTTGGTTGTGGACACCCCTATGCTGGGATAAAGACCTTATCTATTCACCCTATCTATGCCCCTAATGATTTTATAAACCTCTATAAGGTCACCCCTCAACCTCCAACGCTCCAGGGTAAATAGCCCCAGCCTATCCAGTCTCTCCCTATAGCTCATACCCTCCAACCCCGGCAATATCTTTGCAAATCTTTTCTGAACCCTTTTAAGTTTAACAACATCCTTCCTAAAGAGGGAGGCCAGAATTGACCACAGTATTCCAAAAGTGGCCCTAACCAATGTCCTGTACAGCTGCAAAATGACCTCTCAACCCTATACTCAATGCACTGACCAATAAAGGCCAGCATACCAAACACCTTCACCGCTCTGTCTACCTGCGACTCCAGTCTCAAGGAACTCTGAAACTGCATCCCAAGGTCTCTTTGTTCAGCAACACTCCCCAAGACCCTCCCACTAACTGTACACGAACCCTGATTTGCCTTACCCAAAATGCCACACCTGACATTTCTCAAAACTAAACTCCACCTGCCACTTTTTACAGTTTTTGAGATTTGTAGCTCGGGTTGTGGATGAGGGTGTAGATTTACTCGCTGAGCCGGTGTGTTTGGTTACAGACGTTTTGTCACCCTGCTCGGTAACATCGTCAGTGCACCCCCGGTGAAGCGACGGTGTTCTGTCCCACTTGTTATTTATGTGCACGCTGACGATGTGACCCAGCAGGGTATGAAATGTCTGCAATCAAACGCATCGACTCAGTGAGCAAATCTATTGCCTCACCGGTCTACCATTCCTTGGCCCATTGGCCCATCTGATCAAGGTGCTGTTGTACTCTGAGGTAACCTTCATCACTGCCCACTGCACCTCCCATTTTAGTGTCATCTGCAAAGTTACTAACCATAACCTCCTGTGTCCACATCCAAATCATTTACATAAATGGTGAAAAACAGCTTACCCAGCCTCGATCCTTGTGGCACACTGCTGGTCAGAGGCCTTCAGTCTGAAAAGCAACCCTGCACCACCTCCCTCTGTCTCCTATCCTTGAGCCAGTTCTGTATCCAAATAGCTAGTTATCCCTGTATTCCATGTGATCTAAACTGGCTAACCAGTCTACCGTGAGGAACCATATCAAATTCCTTACTAAAGTCCATAAGGATCGTGTCCACGACTCTGGCCTCATCAATCCTCTTCATTAATTCTTCAAAACACTCAACCAAGCTAGCGAGACATGATCTCCCATGCACAAAGCCATGTTGCTTGCCCCTTGCCTTTCCAAATCCACATAATCCTGTCCCACAGAATTCCCTCCGACAACTTACCCGCCACTGACATCAGGCTCACAGCTCTATAGTTCCCTGACTTTTCCTTACTACCTTTCCTCAATAGTGGCACCATGTTTTCCAACCTTCAGTCTTCCGGCCCTCACTTTTGGCTACCGACAACAATATCTCGGCAAGGTGCCCAGCAATCACTTCTTTAGCTTCTCACTAAGTTCTGCCATACACCTGATCAGGTCCTGGGGATTTATTCACCTTTATGTTTTTTTAAGTTGGCCAGCAGCTCCTCTTTTGTAATATGGACACTCTAAGATATCATTATTTATTTCTCCCAAGTTCTCTAGCTTCCATGTCCTTCTCCACAGTAAATATTGACTCTAAATATTCATTTAGTAGCTCATCCATCTCCAGCGGTTCCACACATAGATGGCCTCGTTGATCTTTAAGAGGTCCTATTTGCTCCCTGGTTACCCTTTTGTCCTTAATGCATCTGTCAAATCTTTTTGGCAAAGAGAATCTCTACTTGCCAAGCCATCTCATGTCCCCTTTTTGCCCTTCCAGTTTCCCTCTTAAGTAAACTCATACAGCCTTGAAACACCTCTAGGGATTGGCTCAATCTTTGCTGTCTATACCTGACATATGCTTCTTTCTTTTTCTTGACTAAAGCCTCAATTTCTCTAGTCATTCAGCATTCCCTACACCTACCAATCTTGCCCTTCCCCCAAACAGGAAAGGACTATCTCTGAACTCCTGAATCCTGTCAAAATCTTTTGATCTGTCTCACTGTCCCATATTGCCATGAAATTCAACTATCCACAGAGCTCATTTGGATACAATAGACCACCACAGGTATCACACGCCAATAGGACAGAGACCAAATCTCACATTGGACACCTGGTCACTAATGTCCATCAGCAGGAGAAATCAGCCATCCTTACCCAGCCTGTCTTACGTGTAACTCCAGACCCACAGCAATATGGATGACTCTTAACTGCCCTCTGGAATAGACAATAGACAATAGGTGCTGGAGTAGGCCATTTGGCCCTTCGAGCCAGCACCACCATTCATTATGATCATGGCTGATCATCCACAATCAGTATCCTGTTCCTGCCTTATCCCCATAACCCTTGATTCCACTATCTTTAAGAGCTCAATCTATCTCTTTCTTGAAAGTATCCAGAGGGTTGGCCTCCACTGCCTTCTGGGGCAGAGCATTCCATATATCCACCACTCTCTGGGTGAAGAAGTGTTTCCTCAACTCTGTTCTAAATGGCCTACCTCTTATTTTTAAACTGTGTCCTCTGGTTCTGGACTCACCCATCAGCGGAAACATGCTTCCTGCCTCCAGAGTGTCCAATCCCTTAATAATCTTATACGCCTCAAGCAGATCCCCTCTCATCCTTCTAAACTCAAGTGTATACAAGCCCAGTCAGTCCAATCTTTCAACGTATGATAGTCCCGCCATTCCAGGAATTGACCTCGTGAACCTACACTGCACTCCCTCAATAGCCTCTCATTGCAATAAAACAATCAAAATACACCCAGGACTGTTTCTTTAGGGGCAATATGGTGAGGCTTTATCTCAAATCACAGTGCAAAATGATGAAAAAATATTCATAATTGTATTTGCCAGAAATTTAGAGTGGAATAGGAACTGCTGAGAGATATGGAGGGAGGGTGGGTGAGATTGAATGGGATGGGGAGAGGGTGGATGGGATTGAATGGGATGGCGAGAGGGTGTGTGGGATTGAATGGGATGGGGAGATTGTGGGTGGGATTGAATGGAATGGGGAGAGGGCAGGTGGGATTGAATGGGATGGGGAGAGGGTGGGTGGGATTGATTGGTGTGGGGAGATGGTGGGTGGGATTGAATGGGATGGGGACAGAGCAGGTGGGATTGAATGGGATGGGGAGCGGGTGGGTGGGATTGATTGGTGTGGGGAGAGGGTGGGTGGGATTGAATGGAATGGTGAGTGGGCAGGTGGGATTGAATGGGATGGGGAGAGGGTGGGTGGGATTGAATGGGATGGGGAGAGGGCAGGTGGGATTGAATGGGATGTGGAGAGGGTGGGTTGGATTGAATGGTGTGGGGAGAGGGTGGGATTGAAAGGGATGTGGAGAGAGTGGGTTGGATTGAATGGTGTGGGGAGAGGGTGGGATTGAATTGGATGTGGAGAGGGTGGGTTGGATTGAATGGGATGGGGAGAGGGTGGGTGGGATTGAATGAGATGTGGAGAGGGTGAGTTGGATTGAATGGTGTGGGGAGAGGGTGGGATTGAATGGGATGTGGAGAGAGTGGGTTGGATTGAATGGTGTGGGGAGAGGGTGAGTTGGATTGAATGGGATGTGGAGAGGGTGGGTTGGATTGAATGGGATGTGGAGAGGGTGAGTTGGATTGAATGGTGTGGGGAGAGGGTGGGATTGAATGGGATGTGGAGAGGGTGGGTTGGATTGAATGGTGTGGGGAGAGGGTGGGATTGAATGGGATGTGGAGAGGGTGGGTTGGATTGAATGGTGTGGGGAGAGGGTGGGATTGAATGGGATGCGGAGAGGGTGGGTTGGATTGAATGGTGTGGGGAGAGGGTGGGATTGAATGGGATGTGGAGAGGGTGGGTTGAATTGAATGGTGTGGGGAGATATGGGTGAATTTTTTTATTGAATTCAAATTCTACCAACTACCATGACAAGGCCTGAGGCCATGTCTCCAGAACATTACTCGAGTTTGCGGATTCACATCCAGGGATAATACCACAAGGCCAATGCCAGTGAGTGGGATAGAAGGGTGTGGGGAGAATGTCGGCAAAATTCAGAAATATGGGAAAGGGCTGGATGGGAATGAGGGATCTGTGGAGGCGTAGGTAGATTGCAGAAGGTAATGTGATTTTAATTCTCCTGAATGTCGTGTTTTGGTGGTGGCTCATCTCCCCCCTGCGCTGGGAGGGGAAGGAATTCCATCCCCTGTACATCTGTATTAACACCGGCTGCCTCTACACTGGGCTATTCCAGGCTTCTCTCGTTTTGGAGACTGTCCTGTTGCTGTTCTGCCCTGATACCAGCGAGCAGACATTCCAGACCAAGCTGGTTGACAGTGGAATGCTGTATTTCCCGAGGCCAATCCCCACCACACCCCCCCGCACCCCACCACCACTGTTGTCACACGATTCACTTGATCAGAAGTTTTATTTTCAGCTTTCTGTTTGCAGCATGTGACAATGACTGCTTTAGTTTTCTTTAGCGAGTGGCCCACATCAAACAACTCCTGAGTTTCACACATATCAGGTGCCTGAGCAGTTGTCATTAGTTTATAATGCGATCGAGGACCCTAGATCCCAGTCTCTCTGGGAATTGTGTCCCTGGAGTTTCTGGCCTGTTGTTGTCATAACCATTATCATGATTTTGCTCTATACTGTGAGATTTTACTGAAATGCCCAAGATACACACACTCCCTACACCCACTCACATACATGTTGCACACCTGTCCGTATACACCCCTGAACTCAATCATACACGCTCCCCACCTACTGTACATACATAACAACATTCAAATCAGCCCCTTGAGTAACTGTCCTCCTGACCCCCCCAAAGTCTGTCCCACCATCTACAAGGCACATGTCAGGAGTGTGATGGAATACTCCCCACTTGCCTGGATGGGTACAGCCCCAACAACACTCAAGAAGCTCAACACCATCCAGGGCAAAGCAGCCGCTTGATTGGCACCACATCCACAAACATCCCACTCCCCCCACCCCCGACAGTCAGTAGCAGCAGTGTGTACTATCTACAAGATGCTCTGCAGAAACTCACCAAAGATCCTCAGGCAGCACCTTCCAAACCCATCACCACTTCCATCTGGAAGGACAAGGGGCAGCAGATACATGGGAACCCCACCCCCTTCAAGTTCCCCTCCGAGCCACTCACCATCCTGACTTGGAAATATATCGCTGTTCCTTCACTGTCGCTGGGTCAGAATCCTGGAATTCCCTCCCTAAGGAACATTGTGGGTCAACCCACAGCAGGTGGACTGCAGTGGTTCAAGAAGGCAGCTCACCCTCACTTTCTCAAGGGGCAGCTAGGGACGGGCAATAAATTCTGGGCCCAGCCAGCGAAGCCAACATCTCATATGCAAATAAATAAAAATTCTTCTTTTATGCTGCCTGTACTTAAGGTATGGAAAGCACTGCCAACTTTATATAAATTTTACAGGGGTCAGCTGTGCGTGTATCTTACCAGAGATAAGCCAATGGCAGTGCTAGTTGACAGCTCTTTAGCTCAGCTCTGACCCCCTCAGTTTCCCTGATGATGAGGCTTGGGGACCTAAATCTACTTCTGTCTTGCTCTGCTCCTGAACCTTAAAACCAGGTGCAGCTTGATCAGTTAGCTCTGCTGCTTAGCATTTTTAAATGGCTATTTAAATAATCAAGTTATCACTTTGGGATTACTTTTCCTTTTGAAATTCATGTTCACACTGCCAGACATTATCTTTCTGAAATATTCTCACTGTCCAATTGCATGATAGAAAAGTTGACCAGAGGTTCGCCATATTAAATGTTGGACAATTCTGATATTTAATTACCCCACACTCAGTCATTTATATCCCCAGTACCCATTCTATTCATCGTGTAAACCAAAGAAGAAGGCTTATAAAGCTGCCAGAAAAGTAGCAAACCTGATAATCGGAAGCCTTTTGAAATTTAGCTCGGTGGGATATTTGTTTTGATTTATTATTGTCATGCACTGTGATACAGTGAAATGTATTGTTTTGTATACTATCCAGACTAATAAGACCTTATATAAGAATATCGGGGTAATAGAACAGAATGCAGAATATATAGTAATACAGTACAAAGAAGATGCCGAGAAAGATCAACTCTAATATACAAGGGTCTGTTTGTAAATCTGATAACAGCAGGGAAGAAGCTGTTCTTCAATCTGTTAGTGTTTGTTAACATAGAACATTACAGCACAGTACAGGCCCTTCGGCCCTCGATGTTGTGCCGACCTGTCATACCGATCTCAAGCCCATCTAACCTACACTATTCCATGTACGTCCATATGCTTATCCAATGACGACTTAAATGTACCTAAAGTTGGCGAATCTACTACCGTTGCAGGCAAAGCGTTCCATTCCCTTACTACTCTCTGAGTAAAGAAACTACCTCTGACATCTGTCCTATATCTTTCACCCCTCAATTTAAAGCTATGCCCCCTCGTGCTCGCCGTCACCATCCTAGGCAAAAGGTTCTCCCTATCCTCCCTATCAAACATTTGTATCTTCTGTCCAGCGGAAGAGGGTGGGAGAGGGTATAACCGGGATGGGGATGGGGGGGGGTGTCTTTGCTTTCCAGGGGCAATGGGAAGTATAGATGAAGGTTAGTTTGTGCGATGGACTGGGCTGTGCTCACAACTCTCTGTAGTTTCTCACGATTTTGGGCAGGGCAGTTACCAAACCACGCTGTGATGCATTGGATAGGACGCTTTCTGGGGTGCATCTATAAAAGTTGGTAAGAGTCATTGTGGACATGCCGAATTTCCATAACCTCCCGAGGAAGCAGAGGCGCTGGTGTGCTTTCCTGACCATCGTGTTGATGTGAATGGACCAGGACAGATTGTTGGTGATATTTACTCCCAGGAACCTGACGGTCTCCACCACCTCCCCCTCAGCACCTTTGATACAGACAGGGGCAGGTCCTCCACTCTGCTTCCAAAAGTCAATGGCCAGCTCCTTCATTTCGCCAACACTGAGGAAGAGAGTGTTGTCTTTGCAATCTGATACTAAGCCGACTATTTCATTCCTGCACTCTGTCTTGATTGCAGCTAAGGGCTGAGAATAGACGACGATAGGTAGACGGGGAGATTAGAATGTTAATGTAGACTAGCAAGATATTATTGGATATGTTGTCGGACCTGGTCCTTGAAAGTGAGGTGGGCCAAGTGAATAAAGCGTCAGTGAGGCAACATTTAAGAAACAGCGATCGTTGTAACATAAAGTTCAGGAGGATGGTGGAGGATGACAAGCGATAATCCAGAGTAAGAATGCAAAAAAAACATCAGTGGATGAAGGGTCTAGGCCCGAAACGTCAGCTTTTGTGCTCCTGAGATGCTGCTTGGCCTGCTGTGTTCATCCAGCCTCACATTTTATTATCAGTTGGAAAAGAGCTGACTTTGGTGGAGCAAGAGCAGAGATTTGGCAGCAGGATTTACTGGAATGGGAGGATGGTGGAGAAACTGTACAATGGGTCACCTACAGAGAGCAGATGGTTCAGGGACAGTCGACGTACATTCCCTCAAACGGGAAAGGTGGGCCAAACGAATCCACACCTCCCTGGGTGACAAAGGAGGTTAAAAATAGCGTTAGAAAGAAAAGCATGCTTCTCATATGTGTAAGACTGAAAGTACGATGGATAAGCGAGAGAAGTACTGAAGGCTTAGAAGTGAGGTGTAAAAGCAAATAAGAAAGAAACAAAGAAAAATATGAGAAAACACTATTAGCTAACATGAAGGGGAATCCTAAAGAATTCTACAGGAATGTTAATAGTAAAAGAGTAATTAAAAAGGGAAAAAATCCCAAAGAACTGGAGATGCTGGGCATCAGAAACAGAATCAAACATTGCTAGAGAAACTCAGCAGGTCTGGCAGCATCAGTGGAGAGAAAGCAGAGTTTAATGTTTCAGGTCCAGTGACCCTTTTTCAGTTCTGAGAAAACACAGAATGTTAACTGTGAGGGAGATATAAAGAGGCTCAAAGCAGTTTGGACAGTCTGCCTAAACGGGGAAGTGTGTGAAAGATGAAATAAAACGTGATAAGTGTGAACTGTTAGGAAAAGCAAAAATGCACAATGTTTCTGAAACGGTGAGAAATTGCAAAGTACTGAGCCACAGGGTCATACAGCAAGGAAATCGGCCCTTCGGCCCGACTTGTCCGTGCCAACCAGGTGTCCCAAACTAAACTGGCCCCATTTGCCTGCATTTGGCCTATATCCCCCTAAACGTTTCCTACGCATGTAACTGTTCAAGTGCCTTTTTAAATGTTGTGACATTGCCTGCATCTACAACTTCCTCTGGCAGTTCATTCTACATATGAACCTCTCTCTGTGTAAAAAAGTTGCCCCCCTGGTCCTTTTAATTCTTTCCCTTCTCACCATAAAATTATGCCCTCTTATTTTGGACTCCCCTACCCTACGGAGAAGACCTTGGCTATTCACCTTATCTATGCTCCTCATGATTTTATAAACCTCTATCAGGTCTCCCCTCAGCCTCCTACACTCCAGGGAAAACAGTCCCCGGTTTATCCAGCCTCTGCTTATAATCAAACTGTAAATCTTTTCTGCTTCCTTTCCAGTTTAATGACATCATGTGACTCTAGATCCACAGCAATGTGGTTGACTCTTAACTACCCCTTAAGATGGGCAATAAGTGCTGACTTAGCCAGCAAATCCCTCATCCTGTGAATAAATTTAAAAAAAGCCATCTTCTGCTCCCCTTTTGCGTTTTTTACTCGTCCTCTACTAGTTGTTAAAAACTTCCCTAATCCTCGGGTTTCCCAGTCATCTTCACCACATTGTCTGCTTTTTCTTTGGCTTTTATGTGGTCCCTGACTTGCCCTGTCAGCCGCAGTAGCTTCGCCTCCCTCTTAGTATGCTTCTTCCTTTCGATGAATTTTTTGCTGTCCCTCCCGAATTGATCTGATTTGATTTGATTTATTGTCATGTGTACCTACATACAGTGAAAAGCTGTGTTTGTGAGCAGTACAGGCAGATCACAGGGAGCAAAAAAGACTGAGACAGAATGCGGCATATACAGGTTACAGTGTGCGAAGCGAGATCATCACTAACAAGACCAACATTATTTCAAGCTAGGCAGGTCCAACCATCAGTCAAATAATGGCAAGGAAGAAACTGTTCCTGAGCCTGCAGGTGATTCTGCCTCATGGAAGAGGCTGTAGGAGATCATTACCGGGATGCGATGGGTCTTTGATGGTATTGGCTGAGGCAGCAAGCCGTGTAAATGGAGCCCATGGATGGAAGGTTGGCTCCTGTGATGGGTCTGGGCTGTGCACACCACCTTCTGTAGTTTCTTACGGTCCTGGGCAGAGCAGTTGCCGTACCAGGCCGTCATGCGCCCGGACAGTTTGCTTTCAATGGGGCATCTGTCGGAGTTGGTGAGGGTCTTTATGGATTACTTCAAAAAAATTCTGCAGCCATTGCTGCTTCACCAGCTTCCCTGCTCGACTCCCCTTTCTATCAACTCCAACTAGCTACTCCCTCCTGTCTTTTTAGTTCCCTTTGCTGAACTGTAATACTATTACATCTGACTGCAGCTTCTCCCTTTCAAACTGCTGAGTGATTTCTATCATATTATGGCCACTGTCCCTCTAGGGCTTCGTTCACCTTAAACTCCCTAATTAAGTCTGTCTCATTACACTTCACTAAATCCAGAATTGCCTGTTCCGTAGTAATCTCTACCACAAGCTGTTCCAAAAAAAACATCTTGTAGACATTCCACAAATTCCTTTTCTTGGGATCTGCTCCCAACCTGACTTTCCCAGTCCACCTGTGAATCAAAGCCTCTATGATTATTGTAATTGTGCCTTGTTTCCAGGCCTTTTCTACCTTCTGATTTATTTTCTTCCCCACGTCCTGACTACTGCTGGGAGGCCTGTACACTACTCCCACCAGGGCCTTTTTTCCCTTTGTGGGTCCTCAACCCTGCCCACACTGATTCTACACCGTCTGACCCAAATCACTTTTTACTATTGATTTAATTTCATTTCTTACGCGTAAGGCAACTCAACCCGCTCTGCCCATCTGCCTGTCCTCTTGGTAGGACATGTTTCCTCGGATATTTAATTCCCAGCCCTGATCCCCTTGCAGCCATATCCCTGTGATCCCCACAATACTGTACCTGCCAATTTTAAACTCATTTAAGTACACCACCCTCAGTCCTGTGTTCACTTGAGTTTGACAGGATGAGGCTGTCTCAGAGAAAAGTGTAGAATTTTTAAAGGATTAGACAGAGTGAATACAGAAAGCGATTCCTCTGATCCAGCGGGGCCTTGAACCAGGGACACAATCTCAAACTCTCCAGTGCGAGGAAGGATTTCCTTATTCATGTGGACCTATGAATTAGACTGGACCACCCAGCCTTTTGAGTCAGTTCCATTATTCAATAAGATCATGACTGTGTCCTCACATCCACATTCCCGCTCACTGCTGATAATCTTTCTCCTCCAGGGTAATCTCCGGAATTCTCAATCTCAGAAGCTCAGATACTGAGTATGTTCCAGACTAACACAATATCAGACACACTCTCACACTAATATTCACTCTCACTATCACACTCATTTTCACTCTCTCTTCACACTATCACTGATGTCCTTTAGAGAAGGAAACTGCCATCCTTACCAGGTCTGGTCTATATGTAACTCCAGACCCACAGCAATGTGGTTAGCACTTAACTGCCCTCTGGGCAATTAGGGATGGGCAATAAATGCTGCCTGGTCAGCGACGCCCTCATCCTGTGAATAAATAAAAGAAACTCACAATCACACTCATGATCACACACACCCTGTGTAATTATTGTGTAGAGTCAGGTAGGTGAGGGCGCATAGGTAGTGCCAGGGCTAATGACTTTAGAAGGGAGGGGTCCACATTTGTAGAGTTTTGATTGCCTTCTTTATCAAGGACTTCCCATGTGCAGGAAAATGTAAATATTTATTGAGAACTGAATAGTTTCTCCATTCGTCTCTTGTCAGATCTAGAAATTTCTCTGGCCTCCTGTTGCTCACTAATTCAAACAAGCTTTTGTTAGTCTCAATGGTTGTCATAGAGACATATTAAACAGAGTAAATCATTCCTGTAAAATCTGTAACAGGCCCCGAGGTAATAGCACATCTCCTGTCATCGAGATTCAGAATAGAGGCAAGTTTAGACTGAAATTGTTTACCACGTAGGCCCAACCAGAATTTTACTGAACATCAGGATTAAACATTTCAGCAATGAAAGGTGGAACAGTGTGTACAGATTTGAAACACTGCTCCTTGGAAATGTACTCAAGCTAGGGACAGATGAATGGGCCTATCTCCGGTTTCCTCCCACAGTCCAAAGATGTGCAGGTTAGGTGGATCGGCCATGCTAAATTGCCTGTAGTATTCAGGGGTGAGTGGGTTACAGGGGGATGGGTCTGGGTGGGATGCTCCAAGGGCCGGTGTGGACTTGTTGGGCCGAAGGGACACTGTAGGGAATCTAATCTAATCTAATGCTCCTGTGTAACGGGCTCAAATAGAGGGCTGAATGGCCTCCTATTCCTGTGTACAGGCTCAAGAAGGGGACAGAATGGTCTCCTGTGCTGATATAACAAGCTTGAGAGGGTTTGAATGAGCTCCTCTTGTTCCTAGCTAAAGATCCCCTTGTGCTGCTGCCTGGTGTAAAATGCCATACTGATGGATGGGTACAGTGTTAGAAAGGGAATCGCACTGGCGATTGGTGCTCTCGGTATTCTAATACCAACTGGATTTGCAAGGTACAGGGTATATTCACTGAATAAACAAACATCCTTTTAGCCATCTCTCTCACAAATCCCTGACCTTTGAGGTCAAACCTCTCAAAGGGGCCCAGTTTGTTGAGATTCAATCAGAGCGAGTGATGGTTGGGCACAGATGGGGTTGATTGAGGATGACCTTAAAGAGACAGCTGTAACCTATCAGACTAAGATGTGGATACATGTGACAAAGGTTGGAGGGGCGGGGGTGTCTCCTGGCCTTGTCAATCCATGGCCCACTCTGACAAGTGTGAGAACCACCGGGATTTCCACCCAACAGCACGAGGAGGTGGAGAGGACAGTTCCCGAGTCATGGGAGTTGGCGTTATCTGGGATATGGGAGCGGAGGGTGTGAAGTGGAGGTGGGCTCAAGGAACCACATGGCCTATTCCTGCCTCCATTTTGTGTGTGAAAGGGCTTGCTGTGTTGGGGTGGGGGTTGGTGTCCGAACTGGAGGCAGAGTCTCAAAATAAAGGCATGGGATTGAGGACTGAGGAATGCAGCGTCAGGATGAGGAGAGGTATCTCCCCTCGGTGGGGCTGGAGTAAATCTTTGGGAATGTCTGCCCACGCAACAGTGGAATCTCAATCATTGAGCGTGTTCAAGGCGGGAAGGAGATAAGTTTCTACAGACTAAGGATATGAAGGGGATGGGAGCAGGGAAATAAAGTTGGACAGCGATGGTCTGACTGAATAATGAAGCAGATTTTATAAATGTACGTTCCAGCCCGAATCTTCAGATGGTGGGGGGGGGGATAGGTGGTATGGGTTGCTATGGCGATGGTGTGGTGAGATCCTGGCACCACTGCCGATCACACTTGTACCTGGATGCTCCATGATGTCACCTCCAGGATCTGTCTTCCCACTCCATGAGAGAACCCCCTGTATTAGAACCATACAGTGTAGAAGAGACCCTTCATCCCATCACATCTGTACTGTCACAAATACGATACACCTACATCCATCCCACTTGCCTGCACTGGGACCGTAGCCTTCAATGTTATAACATTTCAAGTTTCATGTACTTTTTAAAGGTATCGAGGTTTCCCACCTCAACCTACCTTCTCAGGCAGTGCATTCCAGACCCCCATCACCCTCTGGGTGAGAAAGGTTTTCCTTAAATTCCCCTCGAAAACTCCTGCTTTTCACTTTAAAATCATGCCCCCTCATTATTGACCCAGTAAGGAGAACACTGCTTGCTATTCTCCCTCCCCGTGTCCCTCATCATCCTGTATCTCTGTCAGGAACCCCTCAGCCTTCTCTGCTCCAAAAGATAACAACCCAAGCTGACCATCTCCAAACACAGAGTGGGGAAAATTGGTTCTTCAAAGCTCCACTGATATCCCCTCCCGCTCCCCCAGTGGCTGGCAGTAGTTGGGGGGGGGGAGATTATTGTTCACTCCCTGGGCTGTGGGGAGGCTGGGGGTGGGGTGTTGCTGAGGAGGGGGAAGTGAGCCGGTGGAGTGGGGCAAGTGGGGTAACTGTCATCAATGAAGACTTTTGGGGCTGACAGAGGTGCCTCAAGGTTAGCTCCTGGTTACACACCCACTCTCTGAGCAGGTAACAGGTTCGATCTCGGAGCTGGACTGTGGCTAATTTACGCAGTCTGAGGTCAGCATTCGGTGAGAGTGGGCGTGGTGGGGGGTGGGGGGGTGGAGGACATTTTTGAGAGGGGTAGGGAAGAATAATATAATGTTACATGTAAACCATCAGGATGTGATCAATGACATGAGTGTGATATCAGCAAGAGAAGAGACGTTTATAATGAGTATGTGAGGAGGGGGTGGTCTCAGACACATCATTAGGGAGTTGGATTTGAGGACCTACTTTGTAGAGATGTCAACAAAAGAGAGTCACAGTGCTGAAGGAACTGGGGAGTTTGATCACCTTTACCTGAGGAAGAATGTTCTGGCGATGGAGAGAGAACAGCAAGGGTTTCCCAGACTGATTCCTGGGATGGCAGGAGGATGACATATGAGGACAGAAGCATCAGTTAGGACGGTGTCCACTGGAGTTTGGAAGAATGAGGGGGATCTCAAAGAAACCTGTAAAATACTAACAGGATGAGACAGGGTAAACACAGGAAGGATGTTCCTGATGGTGGGGGAGTCTGGAACCAGGGGGTCACAGTCTAAGGGTAGGGGGTCAGCCATTTTGGACTGAGATGAGGAGAAAGGTCTTCACCCAGAGAGTGGGGAGCTTGTGGAATCCACAACCACAGAAAGTGGTTGAAGCCAAAACATTGAATGTTTTCAAGTAGGAGTTTGATCCCTTTAGCCTAAAGAATTATATCGAAGGGAAAGGGGAGAAAACAGGAAAAGGGGACTGAGTTTGATGATCAGCCATGACCATATTGAATGGTGCAGCAGGTTTGAAGGGCTGAATGGCCTACTCCTGCTCCTATTTTCTATGTTGTTGCTTCAATATCCTCTCTTAGAGATAAGGAACAAGAAGCCTCAGGACAGCTACAGCCCAAAAGAATCAAACCAGGATCTCACTGTGTAGGGAGCAGGAATTACTTTGAACACACAAGATACAGGAAGAAGCCTGGAGGGGGTGATGGGAGGGATGGAGAGGTGGAGAGGTGGGGCTCATACTGGCTGGGTGTGGGAGGTGTCAGTGCTGGAGAGGGTGTCAGAGCTGGGGGAGGGTGTGGGAGTCAGTGGTTGCACTCCCTGAGGTGATAATATGACTTACTGCCCTCTTGCCTTTGACCCAGGAATACGGTCCCGGGCCACAAGCCCTGAGGGGATGGGGCCTAGCGCGAGACGCAGAACAGCCAGCGAGGGACAGTATGAGAACGGTGGAGAGAGTGGCCCCCAGAGCCCGACCGTGCGTTCCCCAGTCCGCTGCGTCTCCCCCGAACTTGCCAGCTCCATTGCTGCGAACCCAGGAGGACACCCCCGCGAGGTGAGAGCGCGCTGACAGGCTGCAGTTTGCCGCTGTGTGTGTGTCCTCAAGACTGGCCCCCCCCATAGCCTCGCTCAACTCCCAGCAGCGGAGTGTGGCCTAGACCTGGCTCTCAGTCTGGGGGAGAGAGCTCGCTCAATATCCGGGTAGGAAGGGAATGGATTACAGTCTTGCAGGAGGCTCAGAGAGAAATCAGCCTGTGGCAAAGTTTCTGCTGTAGTGGGCTGAATGGCCTCCTCCTCTTTGTATGTACCAGGCTCAAGGGGCTCTATACCCTCCTGGTCCTGTATAACAAGCTTAAGGGGCTAAATGGCCTCCTTGTGCATCAAATGCATTCTTTCCTGAGAGCAGCAGGGCTGAATGAGTGAGCTGAGTCAGGTTAATTGCTGCTGTCCCCTCTAACTGTCATGTTGTCATCTTCAGCCAAACATGCACAGCTACAGAGAAGCTTTCGAGGAAATGGATGGAGCACCAATCAGCCCCACCAGTGGAGGTGAGATCACTCCTTTAGTTTTATTTTCTCAAACTCCTTTCATTAGAAATCAGTTAATTCCTGAATTCCCAGCGAGATGGAAAGTGAAACAGACATAGAGCAGTTGAACTGACCTGCCACATCTCACACTAATACACAGGAATCTGAAATATCCCCGCGCTCTCCCCATATCTCTGTATCCGTCCCCAAACTAATCCCACTGCCCTCCACGCTCTCCCCATATCTCTGTATCCGTCCCCAAACTAATCCTACTGCCCCAGTCTCTCCCCATAGCCCTGTATCAATCCCCACACTAATCCCACTGTCCCCGCTCCCTCCCCATAGCCCTGTATCAATCCCCACACTAATCCTACTGTCCCCAATCCCTCCCCATAGCCCTGTATCAATCCCCACAGTAATCCCACTGTCCCCAATCCCTCCCCATAGCCCTGTATCAATCCCCACACTAATCCCACTGCCCCCTCTCTCCCCATAGCCCTGTATCAATCCCCACACTAATCCCACTTCCCCCTCTCTCCCCATAGCCCTGTCTCAATCCCCACACTAATCCCACTTCCCCCTCTCTCCCCATAGCCCTGTATCAATTCCCACACTAATCCCACTGCCCTGCAGTCTTTGCTGACTGTTTCAGCTATTAGTTTCCAATAGCTAGAAGCTGCCATCATGTGTGTAAGTGCAGTCTCTTGTATATCTTTTGTGTAGCAAGGAGTTATTATCCTGACATGGTGAAGCACAGCAGACTGTCTTCCAGCAGACTCCGAGCAGACTGTGTCCCAACAGGCAGTATCCTAGCCGTCTCCCAACAGTAGACTCTGTCCCAGAAGTCTGTGTCCCAGCTGACTGTATCCCAACAGACTGCAGTAAAGTGCCAGCTCGGACTGTCTCCCTTGACGTTGAACATGCTGCCAATCAGCAAGGCAGATGGTCACAGCAAAGTGATGTACCGCAAGGGTCGGTGTTGGGTCCACTGCTGTTTGTCATTTTTATAAATGACCTGGATGAGGGCATAGAAGGATGGGTTAGTAAATTTGCAGACGACACTAAGGTCGGTGGAGTTGTGGATAGTGATGAAGGATGCTGTAGGTTGCAGAGAGACATAGATAAGCTGCAGAGCTGGGCTGAGAGGTGGCAAATGGAGTTTAATGCAGACAAGTGTGAGGTGATGCACTTTGGTAGGAGTAACCGGAAGGTAAAGTACTGAGCTAATGGTAAGATTCTTGGTAGTGTAGATGAGCAGAGAGATCTCGGTGTCCATGTACACAGATCCTTGAAAGTTGCCACCCAGGTTGACAGGGCTGTTAAGAAGGCACACAGTGTTTTAGCTTTTATTAATAGAGAGATCGAGTTCCGGAACCAAGAGGTTATGGTGAAGCTGTACAAAACTCTGGTGCGGCCGCACTTGGAGTATTGTGTACAGTTCTGGTCACCGCATTATAAGAAGGATGTGGAAGCTTTGGAAAGGGTGCAGAGGAGATTTACTCGGATGTTGCCTGGTATGGAGGGAAGGTCTTACGAGGAAAGGCTGAGGGACTTGAGGGTGTTTTCGTTAGAGAGAAGAAGGTTGAGAGGTGACTTATTTGAGACATAAGATATTCAGAGTGTTAGATAGGGTGGATAGGGAGAGCCTTTTTCCTAGGATGGTGACGGCGAGCACGAGGGGGCATAGCTTTAAATTGAGGGGTGAAAGATATAGGACAGATGTCAGAGGTAGTTTCTTTACTCAGAGAGTAGTAAGGGAATGGAACGCTTTGCTGCAACGGTAGTAGATTCGCCAAATTTAGGTACATTTAAGTCGTCATTGGATAAGCATATGGACATACATGGAATAGTGTAGGTTAGATGGGCTTGAGATCGGTATGACAGGTCGGCACAACATCGAGGGCCGAAGGGCCTGTACTGTGCTGTAATGTTCTTTGTAAAGCTGGTCAGTGATTTGGTAGCGTTGTGGGGAAGGAATGGTCCTAGTTCCTGCTTGGCTGTTACTCAGAGAATAGTGACCCCCGCCTCCTGTTCATCCACTCAGCCCATTCCTGTGCCTCCTTTCTCTAAACACAGTGTTCTGTCTGTTTGCAGCTGCCCGCTCCCCCCCAGGACTAGCCAAGACCCCACTCTCTGCCCTGGGCCTGAAACCGCACAATCCAGCTGATGTACTTCTCCAGTCGGCTGCTCTTGGACAAGGTATAACTTCCTTCTTGGCATGGAGATGGGATCGGAGTACAGGGAAACAGGAACGGGGAGGGGCTGAGGATGAAGGAGGTGGGAAATCGGGGTTTGGGATGGGGGAAGAGAGATGGAGACAGAGAGAGAAATGGAGCGAAATGGAAACTGAAGGAGTGGCACAAATCAGTGGAAATTTGCTCGAGGCAACTGCACTTTCGCAAGAGGAGCTGAAAATTATTTATATGACTGTTGAGATGGAGAAAGATTGCAGAAGCCTGAAGATCCACGTTCACAAATCACAGAATCGCAGCATCATCTGCAGGTAATAGGGAAAGCAAATCGAATGGTGGCCTTTATTGAGAAGGGATTGAAGCATTGAAGGAGGGATGTCTTGCTAAATCTATACAAGGCGTTAGTCAGGCCATAACTGGAATACAGTGAACAGTTTTTGGGCCCCTCCAATCTAAAGAATGGTAGTCTGGCACTGGAGGCAGTCCAGGAAAGGCTCACTTGGTTGGCCCTGGGTATGGAGGGACTGCCTTATGAGGAGATGTTGAATAGGCTGGACCTGTACTCACTGGAGTTTGGAAGAATGGTCGATGATCAACATACAAGATTCTTAAGGGGCTTGACAGGGTAGCTGTGGAGAGGTTGTTTCCCCTTGTGGGAGAGTGTAGACCCCCCCATGAGGGGAAACATCGTCTCAGCATTTACCCCGTAAAGCCCCTTCAGAATCCAATATGTTTCAATGAGATCGCCTCTCATTCCTCTAAACTCCAGTGTATAGTGTCCCAAACTGTTTAGCCTCTGTTCATATGACAATCCCTCCACAGTAGGGATCATCCAAGTGAACTTTCTCTCGGCTGCCTCCAGTGAAATAACATCTTTCCTCAAATAAGGGACCAAACCTGCTCACAGAACTCCCAATATGCTCTCACCAACACCTCATACAGTTGCAAGAGGACTTCCCAGCTCTTACACCTCAACAATGGGGGAAGCAACGGATTTGTGGTGTTATTATTAGACTATTAATCCAGAGACCCAGGTGATGTACTGAGGACCTGGGTTCCAAATCCCACCCTGGCAGATGGTGGAATTTGAACTCAGTAAAAGAATTTGCAATCAATAGCCTAACAATGACTGTGAACCCATTGGCAATTGTCTGAAAAACCCATCTCGTTCACTAATGCCCTTAGGGAAGGAAACTGCCATCCTTACCTGGTCTGGACTGCATGTGACTCCAGACCCACAGCAATGTGGTTTATTCATAACTGCCTTCTGGGCAATTAGGGATGGGCAATAAATGCTGCCCTTAGCCAGCGATGCCTTCACTCTGTGAATGAATAAAATAAACTTGAAATAAGGGCCAACATTCCATTAGGCGTCCTGTTTCCCTGCGACCCCTGTGTACTAGCTTTCTGGATTTTGTGCACAAGCCCTTCTAAGTCCCGTTGTGTTACAGCTTTCTGCAGTATTTCTCCATTTCAATAATATTCTGTTTTTTTGTTCTCCTTTCCACATGAACAGCTTCACATGTTCCCACATGATACTGTATTTGGCAACTTCTTGCCCACTAACTTACCCTATTGATATCTCTCCGTAAACTGTTTGTATCCCTCTCACAATCTGCCTTTTCATCTATTTCCATCTGCAAATTTGGCTTCGAAGCTAAAGGACCCAAATTGAAAAGGGATTTGTGAAACTGAGGGATTCACTAGGTGTAGCAGTTGTGCATGACTCTTTGAAGTAAAGAGATAGAAAGAACCCCAGATGCTGGAGTCAGAGATAACACAGTGTGGAGCTGGATGAACACAGCAGGCTGGGCAGCATCAGAGGAGCAGGAAGGCTGATGTTTCGGCTAGGGACCCTTCTTCAGAAATGGGGGGTGGGGAAGGGATCTTTGAAATAAATAGAGAAGAGGGGTGGGGCTGGGTAAGGTAGGTGGGATGGTAAAAGGTGAGGGCAGATAGGGAGTGGTGGGGATCGGTCAGTGAGGTGGGAGGAGTGGATCGGTGGGAGAGATTATGGACATGTCAAGGAGGCAGGGATGAGAGGGAGGGTTGGTCATGGGATGAGGCCAGGGCTGGAGAGATTTTGAAGCTTGTAAAATCCACATTGAGACTGTTGCTGTGTAGTCCCCTAAGGTAGAATATGAGGTAGTGCTCCTCCAGTTTGCGGGTGATGTCATTATGGCACTGGAGGAGGCCCAGGATGGGCATGTCATTCAGGGAGTGGGAGGGAGTGGGAGGGGGAGGTGAAATGGTTCATGACCAGAAGGTGTTGTCATTTGTTGCGAACCAAGTGCAGGTGCTTGTCAAAGCAGTCCCCAAGCCTCGGCTTGGTTTCCCCGATGTAGAGGAGGCCACATTGGGAGCAGCGGATACAGTAGACCAAGTTGGCAGATGTGCAGGTGAAAGTCTGTTTGATGTGGAAAGTTTGTTTTGCATCTGCAATTGGAGATTTGGGTCTAACTGTGAGCCACAGACTTAAGGAAGGGCAGTGGGTGGATTTGGGGAAATGGAAGTGATTTACTTGGACCATACTAGACCTGAGCTATCCCAGGAGCGCCAATAGACTGAAAACATTGGGGCTGTTCTCTTCAGAGCAGGGAAGGTTCATTAGAGACAGAGATAACAAAGTGTGGAGCTGGATGAACACAGCAGGCCAAGCAGCATCTCAGGAGCACAAAAGCTGACGTTTCGGGCCTAGATCCTTTTCTGATGAAGAGTCTAGGCCCGAACTGTCAGCTTTTGTGCTCCTAAGATGCTGCTTGGCCTGCTGTGTTCATCCAGCCCCACAGTTTGTTACCGAAGGTTCAGTGGAGATTTGCTTGAGGCGTTTGGAACCATGAAGACTATTGATAAATAAACTGTTTCCTCTAAATAGCAAAGCTACAACCAGAGGACACAGGTTAATCAGAAGTGATTAGAACATCTTTTGTGCAAAATGGATCTGGAATATTCTCCCTGACAGGGCAGTGTAAACAAATTCTAAACGGAAGTGGATACTTATTTGAGGAATAAAAGTGTTGGTGATATGGGAGACCAACAGAGCAGTGCAACCAACTGCATTGCTCTTCAACAGAGCTAGTACTGCTTCAATGGGTGGAATGTCCTCCTCTGGGTGGGACTTTAGATTTGATTTTATTTATTAGTGTCATGTGTTCCAACGTACAGTGAAAAGTGATGTTTTACCTACTTCACAGGACGATGGCACTCAGCTGTGATTTGATGGAGTGAGAGGTGGTAAGGGACAGAACAATAACTGAAAACCTGGTGTGGGCGAATAATATTCAAGATTCGAACACAGGGACAAAGAAGAGAATCTGCATTAAGATAGCACATTTCATAATCTGTGCGTTATCCCGACACATTTTACAGCCAATCAGTTTGATTGCATTGTAGTCACTGTAAAGACATCAGGAATGCAGCAACCAATGACAATCTCACAATACAATGTGACGAGGTACTCCTGATGACGGGGGGCGGGGGGGAGGTAAATATTCCCCATGACACTGTGGAGAACCCTCCTGCCCTTTGTTCAATTATATACCTGTGCTGCATGGGACCTCTGCAATAATCCTAGAATAATGTCACATCTAGAAAATGGCACACTGACTGCAAAGGGTGGCATGGGCGCTCTGTGATTAGCACTGCAGCCTCACAGCGCCAGGGACCCGGGTGCAACTCCGCCCTTGGGAGACTGTGTGGGGTTTGCACATTATTCCAGGTTCTGCGTGCGTTTCCTCTGGGGGCTCCAGTTTACAAGGAGGAGCAGGTTCGGTGGATTGGCCATGGGGAATTGCCCCGAACATTCAGGGATATGCAACAAGGTGGATAAGACATGGGAAGGGCAGAGTTACAGGGAAGAGGTAGAGGGGTAGGGCTAAGGGGGATGTGCATTGGAGGGTTGATGTGGACTCAATGGGCTGAAAGGCCAGCTTCTACACTGTAGAGTTTGTTTGATGATCTTAGGACACTGCAACACTCCCACATTATTGATGCTCAGACAGTGCAGCACTCCTTTAGTCCTGACCCTCTAACAGTGCGGCGCTCCCTCAGCACTGACCCTCTGACAGTGCGGCACTCCCTCAGTACTGACCCTCTGACAGTGCGGCACTCCCTCAGTACTGACCCTCCGACAGTGCGGCGCTCCCTCAGTACTGACCCTCTGACAGTGTGGCACTCCCTCAGCACTGACCCTATCACAGTGCGGCACTCCCTCAGCACTGACCCTCCGACAGTGCAGCACTCCCTCAGCACTGACCCTCTGACAGTGCGGCACTCCATCAGCGCTGACCCTCCGACAGTGCGGCACTCCCTCAGTACTGACCCTACGACAGTGCGGCACTCCCTCAGTACTGACCCTCCGACAGTGCGGCGCTCCCTCAGTACTGACCCTCTGACAGTGCGGCAGACCCTCAGCACTGACCCTCCAACAGTGTGGCCCTCCCTCAGTACTGACCCTCCAACAGTGCGGCCCTCCCTCAGTACTGACCCGCTGACAGCGCGGCGCTCCCTCAGCACTGACCCTCTGACAGTGCGGCCCTCCCTCAGTACTGACCCTCTGACAGCGCGGCGCTCCCTCAGCACTGACCCTCGGACAGTGCGGTACTCCCTCAGTACTGACCCTCTGACAGTGCGGCACTCCCTCAGCTCTGACCCTCCGACAGTGTGGCCCTCCCTAAGTACTGACCGTCCGACAGTGCGGCCCTTCCTCAGTAATGTCCCTCTGACAGTGCGGCACGCCCTCAGTACTGACCCTACGACAGTGCAGCGCTCCCTCTGCACTGACCCTCCGACAGTGCGGCACTCCCTCAGCACTGACCGTCCGACAGTGCGGCGCTCCCTCAGCACTGACCCTCCGACAGTGCGGCGCTGCCTCAGCACTGACCCTCCGACAGCGTGACGCTCCCTCAGCACTGACCCTTCGACAGCGCGGCATTCCCTCAGTACTGACCCTCCGACAGTGCGGCTCTCCCTCAGCACTGACCCTCCGACAGTGCGGCACTCCCTCAGCACTGACCGTCCGACAGTGCGGCACTCCCTCAGTACTGACCCTCTGACTGTGTGGCACTCCCTCCGTACTGACCCTCCAACAGTGGGACACTCCCTCAGTACTGACCCTCCGACAGTGGGGCACTCCCTCAGTACTGACCCTCCGACAGCGCGGCACTCCCTCAGCACTGACTCTCCGACAGCGCAGCGCTCCCTCAGGACTGACCCTCCGACAGTGTGGCCCTCCCTCAGTACTGACCCTCTGACAGTGCGGCCCTCCCTCAGCACTGACCCTCTGACAGTGCGGCGCTCCCTCAGCACTGACCCTCTGACAGTGCGGCGCTCCCTCAGTACTGACCCTCTGACAGTGCGGCCCTCCCTCAGCACTGACCCTCTGACAGTGCGGCGCTCCCTCAGTACTGACCCTCTGACAGTGCGGCCCTCCCTCAGTACTGACCCTACGACAGTGCAGGGCTCCCTCTGCACTGACCCTCCGACAGCGCGGCGCTCCCTCAGCACTGACCCTCCGACAGCGCGGCGCTCCCTCAATACTGACCCTCCAACAACGCGGTGCTCCCTCAGCACTGCCCCTCCAACAGTGCGGCGCTCCCTAAGTACTGACCCTCCGACAGCGCAGCACTCCCTCAGTACTGACCCTCTGACAGCGCGGCGCTCCCTCAGTACTGACCCTCCGACAGTGCGGCACTCCCTCAGCACTGACCCTCCGACAGTGCGGCACTCCCTCAGTACTGACCCTCCGACAGTGCGGCGCTCCCTCAGCACTGACCCTCCGACAGTGCGGCACTCCCTCAGCACTGACTCTCCGACAGTGCGGCACTCCCTCAGCACTGACCCTCCGACAGTGCGGCACTCCCTCAGTACTGACCCTCCGACAGTGCGGCACTCCCTCAGTACTGACCCTCCGACAGTGCGGCACTCCCTCAGCACTGACCCTCCGACAGTGCGGCACTCCCTCAGCACTGACCCTCCGACAGTACTGCACTCCCTCAGCACTGACCCTCCGACAGTGCGGCACTCCCTCAGTACTGACCCTCTCACAGTGCAGCACTCCCTCATTACTGACCCTGTGACAGTGCGGCACTCCCTCAGTACTGACCCTCTGACCGTGTGGCACTCCCTCAGTACTGACCCTCCGACAGTGGTGCACTCCCTCAGCACTGACCCTTCGACAGTGCGGCGCTCCCTCAGCACTGACCCTCCGACAGTGCGGCGCTCCGTCAGCACTGACCCTCCAACAGTGCAGCACTCCCTCAGCACTGACCCTCTGACCGTGTGGCACTCCCTCAGTACTGACCCTCCGACAGTGGTGCACTCCCTCAGCACTGACCCTTCGACAGTGCGGCGCTCCGTCAGCACTGACACTCCGACAGTGCGGCGTTCCCTCAGCACTGACCCTCTGACAGTGCGGCGCTCCCTCAGCACTGACTCTCCGACAGTGCGGCACTCCCTCAGCATTGACTCTCCGACAGTGCGGCACTCCCTCAGCACTGACCCACCGACAGTGCGGCACTCCCTCAGCACTGACCCTCCGACAGTGCGGCGCCCCCCCCAGTACTGTCCCTCTGACAGTGCGGCACTCCCTCAGTACTGACCCTACGACAGTGCAGCGCTCCCTCTGCACTGACCCTCCGACAGTGCGCCACTCCCTCAGCACTGACCCTCCGACAGCGCGGTGCTGCCTTGACACTGTGGATTGAGATGGATAAAATCACAATGGTGATAGATTGAGTAGACCGACAGAAACCTTTCTCCTTGCTGGTGTGAACGGTGAGTGGAGGCACAGATTAAAGGGAAGCGGCAGGTGGTTTGTGTGAGATGCGAAGGAAACGCTTTCACCCAGAGGGTGGTGGGAGCCTGGAGCTCACTGCCTGTAAGCGTGGGAGAGGCAGAGACCGTCATCACATTGAAGAGGGATTTAGATGTGAAGTTGAGATGTGAAGGCAGACAGCACAGTGGACCACATGCTGGGAAAAGGGGTTAGAATAGTTAGCTGGCTGTTTCAGACATCCACGCAATCCTGCCCTTTCTCGGAGACAGTGGGAATGTTCACGTGTGATCATTAGAATGTGTTTAGATGGTGCGGCGGATCAAAGAGTGAAAGGTGGGGAAATGGGGTTGAGATCCAGATCAGCAACAATATAACCATGTGATCGAGCAGCTTTGAAGAGCTGAATGGCCTACTGCTGGTTTCCTCTGGGATGCTGGGAGTTTCTCTGGTTTCACCTCACACTCATGTCTGTATTCTTGTCTCCTCAGAGGCAGGCAGTAGTGCAGCAAATACAGAGTCCGAAGGTAAGGGCTACTTTCCAATCCCACAGCCTGCTCCTCGATCATAGTCATTTCCATGTTGCCTGTCAACTGTCCATCCCATCCCGTCCCTGACTGCAGGAGCCCATCCTGAATTATCGCCTTCCATTCCAAACCTGACCATCCACATCCCACAATTACATTAAGGAATGGGAACCTGTCCTGCACATTTCCACTTGTCAACATGCACTTTGCTGAAGGCTCCCCGCAGTCGTTCTGTAACAGTGAAATGCCTCAGGCCAGGGGAACGCTGGCTGATGTCCGTATTCCAAAGGGATTGCCAATGGCATGGAGGCGTTCCCACGGTGAAACCTCACCAGTAACATTCACCTTCAGTTTTAGCAGCTCTTTACTGATCCTGCGCTATCTGATGGAAAGTGTTGATGACACATGCATGGGGATGGAGGGGTGGGCTCGGCGTTTTGTCAGAAATTAGACGCTGAGATGGGGGAAAGAGGCACACACCATGGGCCAGACTGTCTACAAACACACAGGCCCTCACAACAGAAACGCTGGCACTCCACAGCTCATTGATGCTTAATGTAAAGGAGAGACAGGGTCATGTCAAAGTTTAAAGCTCTCTCTACACTGTCCCTATCAAACACTCCCAGGACAGGAACAGTACGGGTTTAGATCCAGAATAAAGCTCCCTCTACACTGTCCCCATGAAACACTCTCAGGGCAGGAATAGTACGGGGTTAGATACAGAGTAAAGCTCCCTCTACACTGTCCCCCATCAAACACTCCCAGGACAGGGACAGCACAGGGTTAGATACAAAGTAAAGCTCCCCCTACACTGTCCCCCATCAAACACTCCCAGGGTCAGGGACAGCACAGGGTGAGATACGGAGTAAAGCTTCCTCTATACTGTCCTCCATCAAACACTCCCAGGGCAGGGACAGCATGGGGTTAGATACAGAGTAAAGCACCCTCTACACTGTCCCCCATCAAACACTCCCAGGGTCAGGGACAGCACAGGGTGAGATACGGAGTAAAGCTTCCTCTACACTGTCCTCCATCAAACACTCCCAGGGCAGGGACAGCACAGGGTTAGATACAGAGTTCTGTATTTCTGTCTCTCGTTGGAAAGATGCACCTGTTATTGAGTCCCATTTCTCTGGGGAGTTAAGAGTTAATCAAAGCTTTCAAAGTCCCAAATGAATCTCTCTGATAGAATGAGGAAATCCCTAACCAGGCCTTACAGGAACTGGGGAGATTGCCATTCTTGAATGAAGCAGCTGAGCCGGAGCGAAGGGGCTTTCGGGAGTGACGGGGAGAGTTGTGTGAGTCAGGGCTGGCAGCCTGTCCCTACCTGGGGCCTACATGTTGGCTGAAGGGGGGCAGCTCTCAGTTGCAGGGCAGGCTTTCCGTGTGAACAAGGCGAGGGGAGCATTGCCCACTGGAGCTGCGGAGCTGCCAAGTGCAAACACAAAGGGGCTGAGCAGCAGAGAGAGAAAAGACACAGCCGAGAATTGTGCCAGAATCCCCAACAAGCTCCCTGCCCAGCATCGTTTTCAAACAAACTTTAGTCAAAGCCTGCGTTCCCAAGCTCTGAGGTTAGCTCACTTCTCAATCCTGTCCGAATCCTTCAGCATCTCTCATCCCTATCCCTCCTCTTCCTATCTCCCTTCACCACCCCCTTTCCTTTCTCCCCACACTGTCCCTCTCCCTTTCCATTCCGTATCTGTGTTTCTGCCCACCTGTCTCTCCCTTCACCTTCATTTTCCCCTCACTCTCTCTCTCTCCCTCTCTTCCCTTTCCCTGTCCCTCTCTCTCCCCCTCTGTGTCTCTGTGTTTTTATGTGCCTCTGTATAGTTCTAACTCTCTCTCTCTGTGCCTTGCTGCCATCTCTCTTTCCCCTCTCTGTCTACTGCTCTGTCCCTCCCCCTCTGTCTCTTTCCCTCTCCATCTCTCTCCCCCTCTCTCTCCTTCTGTCGCTCTCCATTTCCATCTCTCCCCCTCTGTCTCTCTCCCGTTCCATCTCTCTCCCCTCCCCCCTCTGTCTCTCTCCCTTTCTATCCCTCTCCCCATCTCTCTGTCTGTCTCTCTTCCTCTCCATCTCTCTCCCCCTCTCTCTCCTTCTGTGTCTCTCCATTTTCATCTCTCTCCCCCTCTGTCTCTCTCCCTTTCTATTTCTCTCCCCCTCTGACTCTCTCCCTCTCCATCTCTGACCCCTATCTCTCTGTCTATCCCTGTGTGCCCTGTGGAACAACACAGAGGGCATCGTGACTCGCTTGAAGACAAGGCAAGCAGTGTGCTTGCTGAAATTAGGGCAAAGTTAATTAACAGTTTACCGGATCATGACTGGGCCTGGTGCCTCTGTGTAATCAAAGCAAGGGACAAATGGTGCAGCAATGCTAGTGAAAATGATTTGGTGTTTCTGGTGAGGGCTGTGATCGCGTTTCGGTGATTAGAAACATCGCAGTTTTCCACCATTTGATACTATGGACCTCACAGGGTTGTGGGCTGGGAGCACGGGGGAGAGTGTGGCTCTGGGATGACGGGACTGAGAGAGCTGTGAGAGGATGCAGGGGAAAGGGATTCCGACATTGGCCTAAGGGACTGTGGTTGCTGGAGCTCAAAGGGAAGACGCTGACAGTGGTGCGTTCTGCTGGGTTTATCGCTTCACAGTTCTCCCAAACCTCGGTGAAGGCTGACAGGAATTGCTATGCAGGTAACTGTCTCTCCCTCTCTATCTCACTGGTGCCTTCTCTCTCCTTCTCCTCTGCCTTCACTAAATATTATTGTTTGTGTGTCTCCCACTCTCTCCTTTCTCAATCTGCTCCTCTTTTATTTATTTTCTCTATTTCCGGCTCCCTTTCTCGAACTTGCTGTAGATAGTTAGCTGTGCACTCTCTCATTCTTCCTCCCTCTGGTTTCCTGTATTTTTAACTCTCTCATTCTCTCATTATCGCTTATTTTGATTCACTCATCTTTTTTGACTCTCCTTCTTCTTTCTCCTGATCTGTTCTTCCTCCTTGCTTTTCTCTTTTCTGACTATCACTACCTCTCTTTTTACGACTGTGTCTCCTCCTGTTTCTCTTACCAGCTATGACTAGGTTCCTGTCTTTCTCGCTGTTGCCTCGTATCCCCCTTGGCCAATGATGCCATTTTCAATTCAGTGTGTTTCTCTTTCAGAGCTATGATTCTACTGCTGAGTCTCTGTGACGTACAATGTGCGTATTGAGACCCAGCTCCTAACTTGCTCCTGCGAGGATGACATTAGGAACTTTCAGCTTTCAAGTCACCTGTGAGATTACACAGACCTGTCCAAAATCACGAAGCTTTCCAACCTGTTCCAAAACTGGGAGCTTTGGGATTTCCATGCAGCTCTCGTTGCTGTTCTGCAGAAACTGCCAAGGAATTAGACCATAAGATACAGGGGCAGGATGAGGCCACTCAGCCCATTGAGTCTGCTCCACCTTGCAATCAGGGCTGATATGTTTCTCAAATCTATTCGTGTGCCTTCTCCCAAAACTCTTAATTTCCTTACAAATCAGGAACAGATCTCTGTCTTAAATATACTCAATGACTTGGTTTCCACAGGCCTCTGCAGCAGTGAGATCCCCTCATCACAATTCCACTGCATTAGAGGAGAGCAGATGTTCCAGAGGAATCCCTGGTAATGCAGCACACTAATTCCCCTGATCCTATCCCACCAGGACCTAACGTTTGATTTTATTCATTCATTGGTCATGGACATCACTGGATAGGCCCAGCATTTATTGCCCGTCACTATTTGCCCCCTTGAGAAGGTGGGGGTGAGCTGCCTTCTTGAATAACTGCAGTCCTCCTGCTTTGGATTGATCCACAATGTCCCTACAAGTGCATCTTGTAGATGGTACACACTGCTGCTACTGAGCATCGGGGGTGGAGGGAGTGGGATGTTTGTGGATGTGGTGCCAATCAAGTGACTGCTTTGTCCTGGATGGTGTTGAGCTTCTTGAGTGTTATTGGAGCTGCCCCCATCCAGGCAAGTGGGGAGTATTCCATCACACTCCTGACTTGTGCCTTGGAGATGGTGGACAGGATTTGGGGAGTCAGGAGGTGAGTTACTCGCTGCAGGATTCCCAGCTTCTGACCGGCTCTTGTAGCCGCTGTGTTAATGTTGATAGTGGGGGATTCAGTGATGGTAACACCATTGAATGCCAGGGGGTGGTGGTTAGATTGTAGGTGATGGTCATAGCCTGGCATTTGTGTGGCATGAATGTCACTTGCCAGTTGTCAGTCCGAGCCTGGATACTGTCCAGATCTTGTTGCATTTGAACATGGACTGCTTCAGTATCTGAGGTGTCTATGTTTTGGAGTGTGTAAGACACTTTCTTCCTGCATTCATGTGTGGTGGGAAATGAACTGAAATCAGGTTGGAAATAGATCCACTGTGGCTTTTAACTCCATGAGCAAGGCCGGCTGGTGAGCCCCACTGTCAAAGCCCAGCTGAATGGAGACTGCCCCACTGAGGTCAGGCAGTGCGGTGGGATGATGCCTGGTTCCCCAGGCCACCTCTTCCCACATACCATCAGGTCCTGCAGCCACCACTGCCCACTCAGGATAGTTGAGTATGCTATTGCACTACATTGAGTCCAGCTCACTGAGAACTAACCAATAGGACAGGAGCACACCACATGCCAATGCGACCCAAGACATAACTGCAGACTCAGACCATTTGGCCCATCGAGTCTGCTCTGCCAATTGCTCATGGCTGGTGTTATTCACGACTACATTCTCCTGGCTTCTCCCTTTATCCCCTTCCTGATCATGAACTGGATTGGAGTGTAAGATGCAGGGGTAGGGAGTCAGTAATACGTACTGTCATTGTATAATGAAGGTGGTGGGTTATCCAATAAGACATGCCATGTTATAGCATTCCCAGGGTGTGGACGAATCCGGTTTAGAGCCTGTTCATGAGTCGATGTGTACACAAGCTAGAGCACAGTGTCGGACGATGGAAAGCGATGGTTTGGGCATTGGTTATCTGTCAGATCTTTGCAATTACCCTCTTGTATGAGACTGTGTTTATAAATCTGAGTGTTTGTAAGTCAGACACTGGTAAATCAGGAGCTCCCTGTATACAGGAGTGTAAATCCATCCTAGGGAGGATGAAATATTTATTATGGGCTGTCGATATCCATTGATCTGTCTTGCTTCCAGTGTTCCTCTGTGGCGTCCTATACAGTCGGACAGTTTCTGGGCTTTTTATTTCAATCTCCTGTCCCTTTCCTGTGTTGTTCCTTCCTTAGAGCCCAGGAGTTACGTGGAGTCTGTGGTGAGGACAGCAGCTGTCGGGGCAAGAGATCTGCGGGCTCCTTCTCCGCCATCGCAGAGCTATACAGTGGAAGCCCCGAGCGGCAGCGTACCCTGTGACACATCGTTCACATCCCACAGCCCCATTTCAAGCAGTAGCCCCTTTGCCGGCATGGAGAGGTGAGCACTGGGGAACACATGCGGCTATCATTGAATGGGACTGAATGCTTCATGGTACCTCTGTCCATGTGCTTCTCAGTTACCTGGGGCTGGTGCAGTGGTAATGTCACTGGAATAGTCAGCCGAAACCCCAGGTTATGGTCTGGGGGTCCTGGTACAAATCCTACCGTGAAGATGGTAATGTATGAATTCAATAAAATTTGGCACCAGAAACTAATCTAATGACAACCTTCAATTTCTGCCAGAGGTAGTAGGAACTGTTGATGCTGGAGTCTGAGATAGCACAGTGTGGAGCTGGAGGGACACAGTAGGCCAGGCAGCATCAGGGGAGCAGGAAACCTGACATTTTGAGTCGGGACCCTTCTTCAGAAATGCTGATGCAGAAATTTCTGAAGAAGGATCCCAACCCGAAATGTCAGCTTTCCTGCTCCCCCTTAATTTCTGCCGTCTGGTTCATTAATGTCCTTTAGGGACGGAAACTGCCGTCCTTACCTGGTCTAGTCTGCATGTGACTCCAGACCCATAGCAATGGGTTTGATTCTCAACTGCCCTGTGAAATAGCCAAGTGAAGACAGTCAGCTCAAGGGGCAGTTAGGGACAGGCTGAAAGCCTTGGCCTAGCTAATCCCATGTGGGGACAACAGTAGGAGTACAGGTGGATACAGCCTGGGCCTTACCTGCTGCGTGTGTGGTCCTCCAAATCTTGTCAGTCATCACACTGGCCAGTGACCACCACAGAAGACACAGATGCTGCCAGACCTGCTGAGCTTTTCCAGCAATTTCTGTTTTCATTCCTGATTTACAGCATCCATAGTTCATTCGTTTTTTAATTGACCACCACAGGAGGTAGCCTGATCTACAAATCGGTTGGGTGTGGGGGGAGAACATTCAACTCAGCATTGGGTGACTATTTGGATAGTAACGGTTAGCAAGGAAATGGGGAAAGGGCTAGAGATTAACATGGGGTAATAGAAGCAATGCAGACCCAATGGGCTGAATGGCCTCCTCCAGCATAGTAACAATTCTGTGATGTGGAGGTAAGAGCCCCTGAATGGAAGTAGTGACACTGGGAGGCAGTTTGGGGCAGGTTTGTTTTGTGATGAACTGGAGGCTGTTTAGTGACTCTCCTGGGGACATTGGGTTGGGGGAGATCTGGGTGAAAGCTGGCCATACTTCTCCAAGATCATGGGGAGACCTTTGACCCCACTTTGGCTGGAGGATGGGTGTCCCCTCTGCTTTGTCCAATGCTCACTTCTCAACTGATATCCGTTCTCCTTCTGATTCTCCTCCCCCAGCTCCTTCATCGTCAACTCTTCACCAGGAGATACCAATGGACATGGAGTCAGTACAGCCCACCCATCTCTGGATTCTAGTTTGAGATCGGCCAGTTTTTCCCAGCCATCCTACACAGAGAGTAGCTATTTTAACAACAGCCCATCTAACCAGTCTGCCCTAGGAACAGGCAGCTCCTCAGGAAGCTTTGTGATGGCACCAGAGTCTTCCCTAAGCCCAGGAGCACCTCCTCAGGACAGGGCAGCAACTCTGAGCTCCCAGCCCCTACACAGGACAGTAGCCACCAACACCCCACCAAGCCCATCCCTAGGCAGGAGGATAATGAGTCCCGGAGCTCCGGGAAGTCCGGGAATGACCAGGCACCAAGGGAGTGCTCACGGAGTTGGACCTGGCACCTCCAGTAGCCCCATCCTGTCCCGATATCCAGGTATTCTCAGTGCTAGTGCCCCTGTCACTCCCAGCAGTCCCATCACAGAGCCATATGGATTCTCGAGTCCGACAGCACAGCTGGATCAGCAGTATCCCACCCTGTCATACCAGGCCAGCTCTACAGGATACATCTCACCAGGAACGCCAGCATTCCCCGTCTCACCAGCCTACTATAACTCCAGCAGCCCGGTGCCAGCTTCCGCCCCTAGCCACACAGTGCCCAGTGGCTCCTCACCTTCTCGAAGCTACATGGCCGTTGGCCCCCAGCCTGCTCTGCCAGAGAAGAGGAGAATGTCGAGTGGGGACCATGGTCACAGTACGGCTAACTATGCCACTGTCAATGGCAAGACCACCACGAATGTGCCGAGCGGGAGCACGAGTCACACCGTTGGGAGCACACCGAGCGTAGCCTTTTCACACACTCTTCCCGACTTCTCCAAACTCTCACTGCACGGTAAGGACAGACCTCACACACCGACAGATCGGAAACACAGCCCCAACTGCATCAGGACAGGGCTATGGGCTTAGTTTGGGGATTGGTACAGGGCCATGGGGAGAGATGGGACAGTGGGATTAGTTTGGGGATTGGTACAGGGATATGGGGAGAGAGGGAACCGTGGGATTAGTTTGGGGATGGATACAGGGCTATAGGGAGAGATGGGGCCATGGGATTAGTTTGGGGATTGATACAGGGCTATAGGGAGAGAGGGGACAGTGGGATTAGTTTGGGGAGTGATACAGGGCTATGGGGAGAGAGGGGGTAGTGGGATTAGTTTGAGGATTGATACAGGGCTATGGGGTGAGATGGGGCAGTGGGATTAGTTTGGGGAGTGATACAGGGCTATGGGGAGAGGGGAGACCGTGAGATTAGTTTAGGGATGGATACAAGGCTGTAGGGAGAGAGCGGGGGGCAGTGGGATTAGTTTGGGGATGGATATAGGGATATGGGGAGAGAGGGGGGACTGTGTCACTATCGGTTCTGGTGAATATTAACTTGTTCCATTCTCTGATGACTCTGTTGCTGTTGTGCTAATTGATAGAAATGGAATTCTATCCGTTGTAGATTAATATTTTCTCTACGCTGTTCCCCATCAAACACTCCCAGGGACAGGGACAGCATGGGGTTAGATACAGAGTAAAGCTCCCTCTACACTGTCCCCCATCAAACACTCCCAGGGACAGGGACAGCACGGGGTTAGATACAGAGTAAAGCTCCCTCTACACTGTCCCCCATCAAACACTCCCAGGACAGGGACAGCACGGGGTTAGATACAGAGTAAAACTCTCTCTACACTGTCCCCCATCAAACTTTCCCAGGGACAGGGACAGCACGGGGTTAGATACAGAGTAAAGCTCCCTCTACACTGTCCCCCATCAAATTCTCCCAGGGACAGGGACAGCACGGGGTTAGATACAGACTAAAGCTCCCTCTACACTATCTCCCATCAAACACTCCCAGGACAGGGACAGCACGGGGTTCGATTCAGGGCGGCACGGTGGCTCAGTGGTTAACACTGCAGCCTCACAACGCCAGGGACCCAGGTTTGATTCCAGCCTCAGGCGACTGTCTGTGCGGAGTTTGCACATTCTCCCCATGTCTGCGTGGGTTTGTTCCGGGTGCTCCGGTTTCCTCCCACAGTCCAAAGATGTGCAGGTTAGGTGGATCGGCCATGCTAAATTGCCTGTAGTGTTCAGGGGTGAGTGGGTTATAGGGGGATGGGGATGGGTGGAATGCTTCAAGCGGCAGTGTGGACTTGTTGGGCTGAAGGGCCTGTTCCCACACTGTAGGGAATCTAATCTAGTCTAAGGCATCAAACACTCCCAGGACAGTGTTGAAATAATATTTGTGCTTGCAATAAATTTGGAGTTATTTGTTGGAAATTCTGATGACATACCTCCTCAGTCATAATGAGACATAAACTGACCCCTTCACAAGGTTGAACAACGTGTTTGGAGTTTTGCAGTGAAGCAGTTTGTATCCAGGGCAATCCTTCAGCTCGCATCCCAGCCAGTGTTTCTGGTGTTGAGTCCATTTAATTCCAGCCTCCTGTATTCCACGCTGTCACTGTGAGTGTATCCGTTATTCTGGCAGTCCAGTGTATTTCGCCTGTGTGTGCCAGATCTCTTTGAACAGCTCTGCAGTCTTTGGTGGGGAGTGTTTGATGGGGAATAGTGTAGAGGGAGTTTCGCTCTGTATCTAAACCTGTGCAGTCCCTGTCCTGGGAGTGTTTGATGGGGGACTGTGTAGAGAGAGCTTTACTCTGTATCTAACCCCGTGCTGTCCCTGTCCCTGGGAGTGTTTGATGGGGGACAGTGTAGAGAGAGCTTTACTCTGTATCTAACCCCGTGCTGTCCCTGTCCCTGGGAGTGTTTGACGGGGGACAGTGTAGAGAGAGCTTTTCTCTGTATCTAACCCCGTGCTGTCCCTGTCCCTGGGAGTGTTTGATGGGGGACAGTGTAGAGGGAGCTTTACTCTGTATCTTACCCCATGCTGTCCCTATCCCTGGGAGTGTTTGATGGGGGTCAGTGTAGAGGGAGCTTTACTCTGTATCTAACCCCGTGCTCTCCCTGCCCTGCATGTGTTTGATGGGGACTAGACACAGGGCTTGTGGACCTCGGTCTGGACCTGGGTCTTTGCAGCCATCAATGCAAACCGAACACTCTTTGTAACTTCTTATTTGTCTTTCTCTCTCAGATGGTAGCCCTGAAACAAGAGCGCACGTCAAGTTCGTTCAGGACACGTCAAAGTACTGGTACAAACCAGATATCTCCCGAGAGCAAGGTACACAGGGGTGTCTGTCATTAGCAAACACAGCGCATGTACTGGCCAGGTGAGATTATGAATGGGGTCAGGCAGGCCGGTTGTACAGGGTCTCTGTAACCCAAGTGAGGGGCACACAAGAGCAGGTGACTTGTTTCACTTCACCCACTGTTGGACTTCGCAGATGGACGAAAGAGAAAGTCCCGCTTTCAGTTCTGCTAGCACTGAGAGTTAACAAATCCTGCAATCGATGGATTACTATGGGCCAGCACAAGAAGACAAAGCCCCTGTTCTCCAAACAAACAATTCATACCCTTGGCAATAGAGATAACAAGGCGTGGAGCTGTAAAAACACAGCAGGCCAGGCAGCATCACAGGGGCAGGAATGTTGATGTTTCTTCAGCACTGACCCTCCGACAGTGCGGCACTCCCTCAGTACTGACCCTCTGACAGTGCAGCGCTCCCTCAGCACTGACCCTCTGACAGTGCAGCACTCCCTCAGCATTGACCCTCCGACAGTGCGGCACTCCCTCAGTACTGACCCTCCGACAGTGCGGCACTCCCTCAGCACTGACCCTCTGACAGTGCGGCACTCCGTCAGTACTGACCCTCCGACAGTGCGGCACTCCCTCAGTACTGACCCTCCGACAGTGCAGCACTCCCTCAGCACTGACCCTCCGACAGTGCGGCACTCCCTCAGTACTGACCCTCCGACAGTGCGGCACTCCCTCAGCACTGACCCTCCGACAGTGCGGCACTCCCTCAGTACTGACCCTCCGACAGTGCGGCACTCCCTCAGCACTGACCCTCCGACAGTGCGGCACTCCCTCAGTACTGACCCTCCGACAGTGCGGCACTCCCTCAGCACTGACCCTCCGACAGTGCGGCACTCCCTCAGCACTGACCCTCCGACAGTGCGGCACTCCCTCAGTACTGACCCTCCGACAGTGCGGCACTCCATCAGCACTGACCCTCCGACAGTGCGGCACTCCCTCAGCACTGACCCTCCGACAGTGCGGCACTCCCTCAGTACTGACCCTCCGACAGTGCGGCACTCCCTCAGCACTGACCCTCCGACAGTGCGGCACTCCCTCAGCACTGACCCTCCGACAGTGCGGCACTCCCTCAGCACTGACCCTCCGACAGTGCGGCACTCCCTCAGCACTGACCCTCCGACAGTGCGGCACTCCCTCAGCACTGACCCTCCGACAGTGCGGCACTCCCTCAGCACTGACCCTCCGACAGTGCGGCTCTCCCTCAGCACTGACCCTCCGACAGTGCGGCACTCCCTCAGCACTGACCCTCCGACAGTGCGGCACTCCCTCAGCACTGACCCTCCGACAGTGCGGCACTCCCTCAGCACTGACACTCCGACAGTGCGGCACTCCCTCAGCACTGACCCTCCGACAGTGCGGCACTCCCTCAGTACTGACCCTCCGACAGTGCGGCACTCCCTCAGAACTGACCCTCCGACAGTGCGGCACTCCCTCAGCACTGACCCTCTGACAGTGTGACACTCCCTCAGCACTGACCCTCCGACAGTGCGGCACTCCCTCAGCACTGACCCTCCGACAGTGCGGCACTCCCTCAGCACTGACTCTCCGACAGTGTGGCACTCCCTCAGTACTGACCCTCCGACAGTGCGGCACTCCCTCAGCACTGACCCTCCGACAGCGCGGCACTCCCTCAGGACTGACCCTCTGACAGTGCGGCACTCCCTCAGGACTGACCCTCTGACAGTGCGGCACTCCCTCAGTACTGACCCTCTGACGGCGCGGCGCTCCCTCAGCACTGACCCTCTGACAGCGCGGCACTCCCTCAGTACTGACCCTCTGACAGTGCGGCACTCCCTCAGCGCTGACCCTCCGACAGTGCGGCACTCCCTCAGCACTGACCCTCCGACAGTGCGGCACTCCCTCAGCACTGACCCTCCGACAGTGCGGCACTCCCTCAGTGCTGACCCTCTGACAATGTGACACTCCCTCTGCACTGACCCTCTGACAGCGCGGCACTCCCTCAGTACTGACCCTCTGACAGTGCGGCACTCCCTCAGCGCTGACCCTCCGACAGTGCGGCACTCCCTCAGCACTGACCCTCCGACAGTGCGGCACTCCCTCAGCACTGACCCTCCGACAGTGCGGCACTCCCTCAGCACTGACCCTCCGACAGTGCGGCACTCCCTCAGCGCTGACCCTCCGACAGTGCGGCACTCCCTCAGCACTGACCCTCCGACAGTGCGGCACTCCCTCAGCACTGACCCTCCGACAGTGCGGCACTCCCTCAGAACTGACCCTCCGACAGTGCGGCACTCCCTCAGCACTGACCCTCTGACAGTGCGGCACTCCCTCAGCACTGACCCTCTGACAGTGTGACACTCCCTCAGCACTGACCCTCCGACAGTGCGACACTCCCTCAGTACTGACCCTCCGACAGTGCGGCACTCCCTCAGCACTGACTCTCCGACAGTGTGGCACTCCCTCAGTACTGACCCTCCGACAGTGTGGCACTCCCTCAGCACTGACCCTCCGACAGCGCGGCACTCCCTCAGCACTGACCCTCTGACAGCGCGGCACTCCCTCAGCACTGACCCTCCAACAGTGCGGCACTCCCTCAGCACTGACCCTCTGACAGCGCGGCACTCCCTCAGCACTGACCCTCCAACAGCACGGCACTCCCTCAGTACTGACCCTCTGACAGTGCGGCACTCCCTCAGCACTGACCCTCCGACAGCACGGCACTCCCTCAGTACTGACCCTCTGACAGTGCGGCACTCCCTCAGTGCTGACCCTCTGACAGTGTGACACTCCCTCTGCACTGACCCTCTGACAGTGCGGCACTCCCTCAGTGCTGACCCTCTGACAGTGCGGCACTCCCTCAGTGCTGACCCTCTGACAGTGTGACACTCCCTCTGCCCTCTTGTGACTGTGGTGTGGCTCGCTCTGAGAAGCTCTACCCTGATTGGTGAGGGTGTAATCAGTGAGAAGAGAAGCAGAAGTTGCTGGAAAAGTTCAGCAGGTCCGGCAGCATCTCTGGAGGAGAAAACAGAATTAATGCTTTTTGTCCAGTGACCTTTCCTGAGAACGGTGTAATCAGTGAGTGTGTGTTGTCATCTCGATCACTGTGACAGTCTGTTCGTGTCCTGAGCTTTGGGATGATTTGGATATTTTTGTAGGGGATGCCTTTTGGATCGTTTAGTTGGAGGGTGATTTTATGGAGTGTTTTTTCGGCGTGGTTTAATTCGCTTCGTGCCCTGTTTTGCAGGCACACAGTGAATTATTGCTGATTGGGTCATAGTGCGTGAGCAGCTGGTGGGTTACAATTTGTTCTTTACCCGGGGTGTCAGACTGAACCTGTCCGAGTCCAGTCACCACCCAGACCACACTGTGTGGGCCAGTGCCCAACTCGGATCCCGTTCCCCATCCAGGCGATGCTGTGAACAGTTCCATCTGTGAGGTGTTCCTGTTAGTTCTGACGCTGCCACAGTGACTCCCTGCCTCTCCTTATCTGCCCTCAGTGCCTGCCAATGGAGATGTTTCTCTTCTGTTCATGTTCTGTGATATTTTCGCTCATTAATGTGTCACATGTCTTATCCTCTCACCATGTCCTCTTCACCCACTCGCTCCCCCATCCATTTCTCCTCCTTACTCTGTTTCATTCGCTTCCTCTCTTTCTATCTCCTACACACTCTCACCTGCTCCTCTCTCACCCGCCGTCTTTATTTCTCTTGCTTCCCCTTTCTCCCTCTGTCCTCTCCTCACCATCTCTCTCTTCCTCCCCCGCCGTCCCTTTCTCTCTCATACTCTCTCTCTCTCCCTTTCTCACTGTTTAACTTTCTCTCTCACCTTTCACTTTCTCTCTCCCTCTTCCCTCTCTTTCTCCCTCTCCCTCCTTCTTTCTTACTCTCAACCCATCTCCATTCTCTCCTCTTCCCCCACTCCCTTTTCTCCCTCTCTCTGCCATGTCACTCTCCCTCCTTTCCCCCTGCCTTTCTCCCCTACCTCTCCCCCTTTCTCTCCTCCTTTCTCTCCCCCTTTCTCTCCCCCTTTCTCCCTCACTCTTTCCTATCACTCTCCATCCTTTCCCATCACTCTCCATCCTTTCCCCCATCTCTCTTCCTTTCTCTCCCTCCTTTCTCTCCCCCTTTCTCTCCCCCTTTCTCCCTCACTCTTTCCTATCACTCTCCATCCTTTCTCCCATCTCTCTTCCTTTCTCTCCCTCCTTTCTCTCCCTCCTTTCTCTCCCCCTTTCTCTCCCCCTTTCTCCCTCACTCTTTCCTATCACTCTCCCTCCTTTCCCCCTGTCTTTCTCCCCTTTCTCTCCTTCTTTCTCCCTCACTCTTTCCTATCACTCTCCCTCGTTTCCCCCATCTCTCCCCCTTTCTCTCCCCCTTTCTCCCTCACTCTTTCCTATCACTCTCCCTCCTTTCCCCCATCTCTCCTCCTTTCTCTCCCTCCTTTCTCTCCCCCTTTCTCTCCCCCTTTCTCCCTCACTCTTTCCAATCACTCTCCCTCCTTTCCCCCCATCTCCCCCCCCATCTCTCCCCCTTTCTCTCCCCCTTTCTCTCCTCCTTCCTCTCTCATTCTTTCTTCACTCTCATTCTCACTCTCTCTACTCCCTGTCTCCCCTCTTTCCCCTCGCCCTGCTGTTTTATCCCTGTCCCTCCCTGCACCCTCCTGCAATCCTATCCCTCCAGCGATTGGCCTGCTCAGAGACCGTGACCCTGGCGCCTTCATCATCCGGGACAGCCATTCATTCCGCGGGGCATACGGCCTGGCGATTAAAGTCTCCACGCCCCCCCCGACCATCGCCCAGCAAAGTAAGAAAGGTACTGCCAACCCCTCACCCTCAAATTCCAGTTAGGGGAGAGGGGTCGGCTCTCTATCCACAGGCAAGGACCTGATCCCGGAATCCGGGATGGGGGGAGGTGCGGAATGCTGCGGTACGGGAATAGGATGGGGGATTTGGGAGAGACGTTCCAGGGAATAACAGAAACAGGAAGTGGAATTGTCAGTTAATCCAACTTGTGGGGAGAGGGGGGATGTGAGGGATGTGGGGAAGTGGGGTGCAATGTGGGATACGGTGAAGGGGAGAAGTTTGAGATATGGGGTGGGGGGAGAAGTATGTGAAATGGGGAAAGGGGGCAGTTTGGGATGTGGGGAGCGGGGAATGTGAGGGATATGGGGAAGGGGGGTGCAATTTGGGATGTGGGGAAGGGGGCAGTTTGAGATATGGTGTAGGGGGGTAGCATGGGATATGTGGAAGAGGGGGCAGTGTGGGATGTGGGGAAGGGGGTAGTTTGAGATATGGTGTAGGGGGTAGCATGGGATATGTGGAAGAGGGGGCAGTGTGGGATGTGGGGAAGGGGGTAGTTTGAGATATGGTGTAGGGGGGTAGCATGGGATATGTGGAAGAGGGGGCAGTGTGGGATGTGGGGAAGGGGGTGCACTGTGGGATGTGGGGAAGGGGGTAGTTTGAGATGTGGGATGGGGGGAAATATGTGAAATGGGGAAAGGGGGCAGTTTGGGATGTGGGGAGAGGGGGGATGTGAGGGATATGGGGAAGAGGGTAGTTTGGGATGTGGGGAAGGGGTGGCAGTTAGGGATGTGGGGAAGGGGGTCTGTGTGGGATGTGGGGAACGGGTTAGTTTGGGATATGGAGAAGGGGGGCAGTGTGGGATATGGGGAAGGGGGCAGTTAGGGATGTGGGGAGGGGGGCAATGTGAGATATGGGGAGGGGGCATTAGTGAACCAGATGGTCTTTTTCTGACAATGGATTCACGGTCATCATTAGATTTTTAATTCTAGATATTTTATTGAATTCAAATTCCACCATCTGCCATGGCAGGATTCAAACCCAGGTTCCCAGAACACTATCTGGGTCTCTGGATTAACAGTCCAGCAATAATACCACTAGGCCATCGCCTCCTTCTGGGTGGGATACTGCTCATCCCACATTGTCCAAATTCCAGCTATGGATCAACCACTCAAATGAAAGGGACGTACTGCAGATGCTAGAAATCTGAAACAAAGACAGAAAGTGCTGGAGAAACTCGGCAGGTCTGGTAGCATCTGTGGAGAGAGAAATGGAGTTCACATTTTGAGTCTTATATGACCCTTCCTCAGAAACATTAACTATTTCTCTCTCTCCACAGACACTGCTAGACCCACTGAGTTTCTCCAGTACTTTCTGCCTTAGTTAAAGGATGGCCACAGTACTGTGTTCTGGATTTAAATGTAGGCCAGACCCAGAGAGATGGGCGATTTATTTCCTAAAGGACAAGATGAGTCTTTATAACATCAGCAATGGTTATGTAGACTGAGGCCATTTTCCCTGGAGCGTCGGAGGCTGAGGGGTGGCCTTACAGA